>NW_027279613.1:0-145000 GCF_046629955.1 Centroberyx affinis
TTGATGAATATATTTGTGATCACTGGAAGAGGAAGAACTGATTTCAATGTTTAATAAAATATTTTTCTAATGTATAACAACAATTCAAATTCAACAGTAGGTCGCATAAGAAAAAATATTTCCTCAAATACTGAAAAAAAAAAAAAAATCCAATAGCAAGCCAACTTTACTCTGGTCCCATGTAATCCACAACTGAATGCAACAAGTTCAATTCAAGTCAGTTTTCTGGAGGATAGTCAAAGTCATTTACCTGCAACGAGATCGTAAAAAGCTCCATGCTGAATATGCAGAATTGTATTTTTGTATTTCAGGATGGTTTGGCAAGAATGTATCTGGATAATACCAAGCTGCCCTGTATAGGTGAGAAGGCCTAACATTTGTTCGGACATATTACATTGGTTTGGACATATTGTTGTTATTGTTGTGTACATATTATCTTTACCTGAATGATGTTACCGGGGCTGTGTGTGTCTGTGTTTCAGCTCCTGTGGAGGAGGGGGAGGTGGAAAATGGAGGATCGTGCAGCCGTAAACAGTGCATCATCTCTATCAGCCCCAGGAGCTGGAAGGTGAGGAACTCTGGGCTTTGTGAGATTGTGACACGAAATGTTGCGATACGCGTCTTTTCTCTTTTGCATTATTTGAACACTAGAGAAGGTTAAGGCTAGCAAGTTTCAGCTCGGGTCATCACACTTCTGTCGAGCCCTGCTGACTCACTACTGTGTAGACGCAGTAGGTGACAACATGGACTCAGGCCAAACTGAAATTGAAGGCGCTCAAGGCAATAAGATGACACGCTGCACCAAGTACAACGTCACAATGAAAACCCAGGCAGATGTTGTGTTTGAGTCTTTAATGTAGTTTCACTACTTTTCTGGTGAGAAATTTTCCATGGTTGCTGTTTCCATTGGCTGTGTACTTTACTGCTGTTTTTCTACTCTTCAGGCTTATTTGGGGATTAAATTGAAGTTATTGGAACTGATGTTAGACAGGTCCTAAAGAAAAACACTACAGTGCACTACAGCCTACAGTGCACCAGCTAGTAAACACACACACACACACACACACACACACACACACACACACACACATAAAACCTTATGCTGTCTTTTGTCCTGTCCTTTGTCTAGTAAATCTAATCTAATTTATAGGACAGGGTATCTCAAACAATAAGACTCACATTAAACAAAGGCATCATTCTGTATATATATTTTTGTTAGAGGAGAAGAGGAAAAATATTATTTTGAACATTGCACTTAAATGACTGGCCAAAATAAGAATTTTTTATTTTTTTTATTTTTTTAATTTCTTCACTTTTCACATATAGAACCTTTATAACCTTCCAACCTTTTCCATTTTTAAGAGAGAATATGCTACAATAAGTCAGTGGTCACACAAATATGTCTAATAGTCACTGTCATGGGTGTAAAGATGCTTTTTTATTGTCATTCCTTCTCTCCCAGGAGCTGATCGATGCCTTGGACATCAGAGAGCCACTGATTCAGCCTCCAAACTCGCAGAATGAGTGATGCATCGCACTGCTTTTTCTCATCTGTAACTGTACATTTTAAGTGTTTTGTTACTGTTTTTTTAAACATTTAAATAATAAAAAGAGAGAAAAATAAGTACAAATTCCAAAAGGCCATGTTCTAGGTCAAGCACACAATATACTTACTCTTTTGTAAATTTTGTTTTAAAATTTCTTTTTACTGTTTTTAGGAAGTTTGAATAATAAAAGAAAGAAAAGCAAGATGGCTCTGTGTTCATTTATTTAAAGCCCTCAAAAGCATGTGAGAATAGTAGGCAACAGACTTCTGTTCATGTCATTTTTCTATTGATGTCAATGTCATCAATCCTATTCTGTAAAACATCAATATACAGAATTCTGACATTCTAACTTTCTAGACAACTCACCATTGAAATGTATATTTTGTTCTGTAATGGTTCCTAGAAGATGAATTCATGCTGTGTATGGACTAGTTTAATATTTAGCTGTTTAGTTAAGACCTGCACTAACTGGTTAGCCATATAAACAAGATGACATGCAGCTGCCAAAAAGAAAGCAACTGATATTGCAGAGGGTGCTGCAGTGCTGCTGCTCATCTGATCCCTTACAGTGCAAAGAGGCGTTTCACATCACAAGAAGAACCTCAGCATTTCTTCTATAACTGCTCTGTAGCACCGACTGATTCCACATCCACCCCCATTTTGTTTCTAATACAAGTTGCTGCAGTAAAAGTGTTCTGATCTGGATACATTGTTAAAAGCAAGCCGTTTCTAAACACTGGGCTTGTTTGTGTTTTTTGGAGAACACAGAGCTACAATGTAATGTTTTGTTGATTTCCAAGTCTCTCGAGGCAAGGTGGCAGCTTTTCTTGCTGTGGTCATGCAGCATTGCTGAATGAATGTAGTGGGATCAGTGGAGCCCCACAATTGTCCCAGTCATCAGGACCAGCTCAGGTCGATAACTTCAGGCTAGTCTTGAGAATTCAGTAGGTGTGCCAGTGGTTTTCACAGCGCTTAGCCCAAGGCTAAGAAGGCACTTAGCTCTAAGGGCTAAGAAACGATTCACAGGCAAATTCCAAAGTGGGATAACCCCGATTTTAGCCCAGGGCTAGCTGGCCCTGCTCCGGAGCAGGGTTAACCCTGACTTTTCAGGGTTATCCCCAGAAAATTGTTTAAAACCAGGGTTATCTGTTGGGGTTTAGCCAAAATTAAATGTCTGTGTGTGAACAGGGGTTAAGCTAACCCTGGGCCAATTGTTAGCCCAGGGTTAAGATAACCCTAGGCTAAGAATGTGCTGTGTGAAAAGCCCTAAAGTGTATGATATGTGATCCTGCTGTCACTCCAGGCACATGGCTAATTTGTGAATGAATTACAAAGAGGGTCAGTAAGTCGAGAGCAACGGCCTCAGGTTGTCATTATGTTGTGTGTGCTCACATGCATCTGCTAAACTGTGCTCTTTTCAAATGTGTTCTTCTGCCCTTAGCTATAAGCTGTATGTTTCCTGTCCAAGTTCTGGATATATACTTTTGTTATGTTTGGTGCTGTTTTTCGAAAAACCAGGGGAAGTTGGTCAGCAGTTTTATAACTGGTAGAATGAGATTTCACATTTGTTCACTATTTGTTCACTCCTGAATGATAGCGACAAATAGGTAGATGCATCATGGGAGTCCTCACACAGCCTTAATTGCGTTATATTTATTACCAATAAAACATTAGCAGGGTAAACTGAGTCTTGTACATATTCATATTTCTTGTGCTGAAATATGAAGGGAAGACAGGATGTGGGGGGGAAGGATGCACATGAGAGTAACCTAATTTGTTCGGTTGTTTTTCTGAGCCGTAGCAAGACACAGGCTGTGGCATATGAGTCATTCTTTAACATCAGGACACTTTTTTCCCCTGGATGTAACCCAATTTCTCCACCTGTGCTGAGTGAACTTTACTGTGTTCGGATGTGATTGGACGTCTCTTGGATCATCATAATCCTTATCACCCTCATGTAAGAAAAGCTTTAGTTAGCCCCTGGGTGTTTTAAAGGGATAGGCGCTCCTCCTCACACCTCCCCTCGCTCCCGCTCTCCCGCTCTCCCTCTCTGAGCCGTTTTTTCCCTCCTCAGCAGCGCTGCTACAGTCTGCCCAGCCGTGCAGCGATGTGAGGCTGAGCTGAGCTTCACATGAGGCTGGACAGAGCAGCTCTCCTTTCACATCCCTTTGATCAGTTTGGATTCTTTATGTAATGTAGATCTTACATAACAACGGCTTGGGAATATATGTCACAGGCGCACCCAGGGCAATGCGGTGGAGAGCGTTTATTAGTCACCCGCGCACGCACTCGCCACAGAGACAGAGACTTTCACACACACACTCACTCTGTAGCTCCGGCAAAAGACCCGCTTGCTTTTGCAATGCCGCGTCTGGCTGGTAAGGATGCAGTTCTGCAGGAAGGTGCTGTGCCAGCCGTGTAGCGCCAGAGTCACTTCGCCACAGGAGGACATGGAATACAAGATGGGGAGCTGCATTGGAATCGCACGCAGCCAGGTAAAAAGAGGAAGGAGAGCATGCTGAGAGCGAGCCGTGTGCGAGGCGACGTCCGTGCATGTCACTGACAGAGAGGAGGATCAGAGACACGCCGAGCAAGAAGAAGATATGGAATCAATTGATTTTGCAGGTCGAGGGCAGTGTCTGTTCTCGGCTGAAGGCAGAGAGGGAGAGTAGGTGTACTACAGTGTTGGAGGAGGGGCGACGTCAGCTGTAGAGATGGAGAGTAGGGGGGGATGGAGGGAAGGAGGAGATGAAAATAAAAGCGGGAGGGTGACGCCGTTGGATGTGGAGGATGAGATGGGGAAAGGCAGAATAACAGAGAGGAAGGATGGGTGGAAAGGGAGACAGGCTGACAGGAATCCTAAAGAGAATGGATAGTGTGGATGGATTGTATTTTTTTAGGCAAATGCCTGAAAGACAATGACAATGAGAAACTGTTGCTTGGCAGAATGAGACACAAGAAGGATACAGACGTCTCTGGCTGTCAGAAACAAGGCTGACCAAATCAGTGGTATTTATAGAGATGGTAATAAGCCTGCTGTCTCCACAGACTGGGCACCCTGCTGAAGTCAGCTTGTGATCAAGGCAGATAAAAGAACGGCCAAAAGTAGTCCTGATCGTATGACTGTTCTGTTACTTGCTATTGCTGGCTTTGTTACAGCAGGTTATGGGTTTGTGATATAGCATTTGCTTGCATGTTGATGTGATAAACCACAGGGATTGAATCCGACTTTCAGTGAGAGTGTGTGTGTCTATTTTCAGTACTCCTTACACATGGCTGGAACCAGTTATTTCCCTTAAATGTCGGTGGAATCAAAGAGGAAAGTACAAATCACTGTCTAATCTAGAGAGGCAGCGAGAAAAGACAGGAGGCAGAGGGAGAGGAACACAAGGATGAGGAGACCAGATGAAGAAATGCGATGAGGCTGAGGGAGCTCAAAACAGAGGGGGGGGGGTGCATCCTGTTACATCATCAACCGGGGACCTGACAGTGAGTTACTGAGGGCTTTACAGGAGGGCTGACACCTCGTCCTCCTGTCCGTCTAGCGTTCCTGTTTGTTTACAGTGTTGCCTTAGAACTAGTGTCCCGTCCAGCTGACTGCCAGGCGTCCTGAGCCTGTCAGACCCCCACTCCTCCCACCCCCCACCTACCCCCCACACCACAGCAGACACCATGGCTTCCACAGCTCCAGTTCAACCCCCCCCCCCCCCAGTCCTCTCCCTATCTCTCTCCCTGTCCTGCACCCACCTCGCCACCTATCACCCCCCCACCCCACCCTTTTAGCCCCCCCGTCCTGCCACTCGGCACGCAGTGCAAATATAGCAACAGAGAGAGCGGGGCTCCTCAGAAGACAGGAGAGACACAAACACCGGCCTTGAGTCCCAACAGTAAACACAGACCGGAGGGTTGTCAAAAGCCCGAGGCAAACTTTGTGGGTGGAACTGAGCTGTTGTTTGTAGTGGTGAGTAGTTTATGAACTGTAACATTAGTATTCTTTTTTGTTTGTTTGTTTGTTTAGTTCTGTTTGTGGTAGACCTTCAAACGGAGGTACGTCAAAACAAGGACATGGAGGAGAATATTTAAGCTTGCTTTTAACATTGTGAACATTTTTGGGTGACTGTGTTAGTTATGGTGAAAGTAAGATGTGCTCAGTCAGTGCCTGGGTAGTATATACTGATTAAGTGCAGTGCCTTATGTTTCTAAGAACATTTGGTTCGATGTAGGACAGTGATCCCATATATTTGATATAGTGGCAGTAGACAGGTGGAAAGGCGTAGTTTAAGTGTCAGTCTGCCACAATCAGTAGTCACATAAACACATATACAGATGCACGAACAGACAGGCTGCATGTGTAACTGTTTGGACAATCCAATATGTTTAATATACACAGTTGCGGTGGGCAGGTGGAGGGATGTGGTTTAAGCCAGAAGACCCTCTGTGTTCACCTGTTTCACTCAGGGTCTCTCACCCTGCTGAACTCCATATTAAAACTATGAGGAACATTGTTTTGATTGATGGTTAGGTTTGGCGTTGTGAAGCTGTAATTTGGTTTGGCTGCCTGGAAAGGGAGATATGGCCTTTGATTCCATGTGTGATTGGCCACTGCCTAGACAACAAAATAAAACATATTAATTCAATAAAGTCATTTATGCCCAAGTCTGGGTGGTTTGGAAAAAAGATCTAAAATCATTTCCAAATATCATTTTTTTCAGACAGGAGTTGCCATTTTTAAATCAGTAAAGCTGATTGTTACCAGCAGAACTGTGTTTTCACCAGTGGAGGGGTCAGATACAGGGCAGCAGGCACTGACATCATACATACTGTAGTTCTGAGCAAAGACATATGGTGATCATCCAAAACCCAGGAGCTTAAGAGATGGATGGCCAGGTGTTGAGTGATGGACAGACCAGTGATGAGGCATCAAGGGACCTGGCAACACTCTTTAATCATATGATTTGCCCCAGTGCTTTCTGTGCTGCCAAAACACCATGAAACATTGCCGCCAGTTAAAGTGCACACACATCCACACGCACACACACACACACACACACACACACACACACACACACACACACACACCATAGAGGCTGAAATTACACCCCATTCACACAAATAGCATAGAGGCAGGCATGGGAGCAGAGTTGCTGCACCACAGATTATGTGAGAATGAAAATGTAAGGGAGGGAATACAGCAATATTTGTTTTCTCATGGCAAAGACATTGGAAATATCTTCTTAATCTCCTCAGCACTGATTGAGGATAAGCAATTGGAATATATATTTATTTTTAGATGTTTGTTTGCTTGACAAATTGTGCAGAGCAGAAGACTGGAATAAAGAATGACAGCAGAGGACAAAGCAGAACTCTATTTATAAAGTCTTTCATATTCAGGTCAGTGCTTTCTGACTAAGCGCACTCCCACCATACGCTCCCCACGGTCACACACACTCCGCGGAGGAAGGCACACACAACCTTCCTGCAGTGTTTAGTGTTTAGCTATGTGCGATATGGCAGTGTTCCCATGAGAGTGAAGACAGGTGATCGTCAGATGGGATTCAATAGGAATGTACATATACTGTGCATACATGCTGATGGATCTTTGTGTTTCTCTATAGTTCCACTTTACCCTCTGAGTAGGCATTATTTCAGATGATCCATTGACTTTTTGTGCATTGACAACTTTTTGAAATTTCATTATGGATTTTGAATGGGTTTCATGAGTCATGAAAGTGGCCTTTAAATTACCAAGTAAACCTTCAGTTCAAGTAAAACCTTAAAATCAGCAAAACTGGAGGGTTTTCCCAAAGTGACATGGTGTCATGGTGCCACATCTGTTGTTGAAAGCTGCTCTGTTTACCTATTTTAAATATGTTGTGATTACTCAACATATTAACCTTTTAGGGGGTTACCAAAAAAGATGTATTGATGTCAAAGAGGATCAGAGCAGCTTCTGGATGATTTTGATAGCAGCCTGACCCCTAAGTCCTGTTCATTAACAGACTGACACTGCTGGAAGCCCACAGACACCACAATCTGTTATCTACCACAGGAGGATTACCTCATGGGATTACCCAGCTTCAGTCACTGTGTCAGTTTGCCACAGTCAGTAGTCACACAAACATGCACTTACACACGCACAGACATGTGTAGTTGTGTTTGGAGTATGATGATCCCCTTTTGAAGATAAAGATGGTCATATCGCAGGAGGTGATGTCATTTGGTTGAGGTCATGCAGACCAGAGAGAGTCATGTGACAAGGGCCTGCTGGTCATAGCTCATCAGTGCTGAATTTACCCAGCGATCTCTAAAGTGTGCTGCCAACACTAATATATAAAAATGGAGCTATATAGTTATTCCATGATTGAAGATGCTAGAATGTTCTGTTCAATTGTTCCTGTTTTTTATGCACTTTGGTCTGGGAGAGAGGCCATGCATCACAGGTTCCTAATCTCACCAATAACAACACACACACACACACACACACACACACACATACACCAAACTCTTTCCTCGCTACTCCGGCCTCATACCAAAGACCTCTAATCCTGTGGAGTAGGAATCTGTGACTGCTGAGGGACCGCAGCTCCCCTACACACTCTACGTCTCTGGGAGTTGCTGTGTGCTGATGGTGCCGCTGTGATAGTGTGTTTCAGCCAGCTGATGTGAGAGGCTGCTGGTTTGGGCAGCGTCGCCCTCCTGCAGCCGGCTGAGCCATGGGGAACGAGAACAGCACGGCCGAGGCATCGGTAAGGGCGACCTCGCTGCCACCGGATGGCTTGGACTGCTACTCGCTGCTGCATACCTTGAACTCCTTCATGCACCGAGGACTAACCAAACTAACGCTTCCTCGCATGATTACTAACTGGACCGTAGGCTTCAGTGATCAGTCATATGGGATGTCAGTGCAGCTGTAGACTTTGTGTACATTCCCACGCTTAACAGAGATTGTATCTGCCTAATATACATTCAGATAACGGGCTGTAGGCTGTTCACTAAAGTAAATCAAATGTTATATGTTATGCAGATGTTTATGCCATGGCTTTCAAAATGTTAGCCTTAATCAGGTGGACTGCTACACCGCTACTTCCAAGCTTGGTTCCTTGCTGGAGTTGATGAGAGCCACCATTTCTATACTGGTTTATGACTTTTGCTGCTTTTCTAAAAGGGCCATTGTGTATGTGCCTCCACTATGCATGTAGTGCTGCAGTTGCAATGAACTATTTTGAACTATTTTTTGCTGTTTAGATATACAGTGCTTTATTCATTTTGATTGTGCTGCTCTGAGGATAATGGATACACAACAGACAGCCATAGAAAACGGTCATTTCCACATGTGACTGGATCACTTCAATTGCGGAATTCAGGATTATCTTAATAGGATTAACATAAACATTTTTCTCGTCTCATGATCTATAGAATCTGCAGATCATGCACCCTGGACCTCATAGTGTCTGACTGCAGAGTGGGGTTTAACATTCTTAGTTTTGCTTCAAAAACAACTGTGTTTTGTTTTGAGTGTGTTAATGCATGCTTCTTACTGCCATATACTGTAGGTTTGCCCCTTCAAGATCTCTTTCACAGCAGTTGTGATATATTGTTGAACTCTACCATTCCCCATTACAGCCAGAAGAGGGCGCTCAAGAAAATGTTGTTCTGTTTCCAACTCAGGAATGTCAGAATGACTCTCTGAAGGTACAATGTGTGCGTGTGTGTGTGTGTGTGTGTGTGTGTGTGTGTGAGAGTGAATATTAGCTTGTGCTTGACAGTAGTAAAGTGATTTTGAGTGCCTTTTCACGCTAAGTTCATGCTATTAGACATTAGAAGTAAAGTAATCCCATGAATTCTAGACCCCCAACAATATGTGTTTCTGTTATTTTCATTCATTCATTTCATGTGGCGTGCCTGGATGAGAGTAATATGCAGAGAGTCAAATGTGCACAACAAAAGTCTCTCCTGGGCCATTCTGCATAGTGCACTGTGATTCCTACAGCCCTGAATACCCCTTATTGCTCTGGAAATGGGGGAATGAGGATGTTGTGACATGTTTTGCTCAGGTCTTACAGTACTAATTAATAATAATTAATTAAGTAATTTATGAAAAAATAAAATCAACATACAGTATAGTCATAGGCTAATGGAAGACGACAGTAAATGTGCTGGTTAGGCTAAGTCCCTAAGGGAAATCAGCAACAGGAGGAGATTTCTGATTTAGTTTCAACACTAAAACACAAACTAACCACCAGATGAAAACATCCAGTGTACTGAAAGAAGAATGGCCGATATACAGGGTTGACAGATACAAAATGACAGATATGGCAGTTCATGTGCTTGTTGCCTAAGAGCCAGTCAAGTGGAAGACTGGCTCTTTAAATGGGGAGGGGGATGTGTTAATTAGGTGCTAAGGAATAGAGGGGCTGTCATGTCCATGTGTATTGGTGATGATGGTGATGATGGCTGCGCATTAGCAGCACTGCGAGGTCAGCGTGGGATGGGCAAAGAGCTTTTAGAATAGGGATTGTGTGTGTGTACGCGCGCGTGCATGGAGCCAAAGCTTCTTGGAGTGTAACCTGATCCTCTCTTAGAGGGTCACTGCAGGGCGACCCTTGGCCTAATTCCCAGCATTCACCTGCAGAGGGACTGTCAGAGTGCCGCCTTCAATCCAACCAGCAACCAGACACAGCGAGGAGGAGGGAGGGAGGAAGCCGAGGTAGAGAGGGAAGGAAGGAAGAAAAGAGGGAAGGGAGAGCGAGGAGGAGGAGGGGACAGACAGGGTTGAGTGGAAAGAGTTTACGGTAGGAGGGGTGGAGAATTCTCAGCACTTCCCTATGGCCGGCCCAGTCAGCTATAGTCAGCCAGTCTCAGCAGCAGCAGCAGCAGCAGCAGCAGCACTGTGTTTGTCAGTGCCTGATAGTGTAGTGTTTCTTCTGGCTCCACCTTGCCCTCCACACAGCACAGCAGCCTGAGGAGGCTCATGGAAATTTAACAGGGGAGCGTCAGCAGCAGAGGACAGGACAGGAGGAGAGGAGGGGAGGAGGAGGAGGAGGAGGAGGAGGAAGTTAGCTGAGTCAGTAGGAGAGGGAGCGTCAGCAGCATGTGTTGCAGCATGTTTGCGTCGTCGTCTGCCCCCGTCAAAATACAGAGAGTCCTGCAGAGGCTGCCTGCACTGTGAGCAAGGTAGAGGGGTAACAGAGGAGGCTGCACCGCACTGTGGAGTCACCTTCAGCACAGTGGAGCGCAGTGCTGGGTAAGTGAGACATCACAGAGATGGCTGAATGAAACTTGTAAGGTGGTGTGTGTGAGCAAAGGTATGTGTGTGTGTCTGTGTGTGTGTATATGTGTGTGTGAGAGAGAGAGAGAGAGAGAGAGAGAGAGGAGAAAGGGGGCGGGGAGTTGTGTTATAAACAGTTTGAACATGGGATAGAGGCCAAAGATAGAAAGATTGTATCTGTTGCATATGTTGAACTGTAATGTTTACACTGGTGATTGAGTGGCCAAGCCAGGCGCTGTTCCTGCTTTAGCACTGTGTCTGTGTTTAGAAGATCCATGTGTGAAGGATTAAAGTTTTTGGTAGCACATGGCCACTGACATAGTGAATTAACAGCGAGCGTTGGCTTTATCACCGACTGTTGGACTGGAACCAGTCTCCAGGCAACCTCAGCTTGCTTGCTGTTTTGTTCCTATTGGTTAATTAGTAACAGACAATGCTTTCTGTGTGGGGGTCATACAGAGTGAAACGGGGGGCTTTGCTTTTCCACCTCGCTGAGCTTCCAAATGGTCGCACGATGACCCAACTAATGACCTTTTAAAAGGCCATTATTATGGCTAAGTGCTAGCTATAAACTTGGGCATGCTTTGCCACCTGGAGCCATTCCTTGTTAGTTTGTCTTGGCTCTCTGAGATTATAATTCAAGGGGGGTTTAGTCTGTCATAAGCATACTACATTCAACTTGTTTGGCATGTAAAGCAGAGTTGTGTCCACTGTGATATTAGCTGGTCTAATGATCGGGCTTGAGGACAGGTTGAGAGCTTAAGCAGGAAACAGGAAACCCCCTACATGGGAACATACAAATGATGAAAATGATGTGTGCACCTCTGCATGCATGACAGTGTAGCTGCGAAATACTTTTATCTCATTATGTAACACCAATACAGAGAATGACAGCACTAGGAAGATCAGTGGCATCCAGATAACACTGTTACCTGCTGCAGCACCTTTTTTCTCTGTGAGATTCTTTAATATTTTATGTTGTTATTTTTTTCCTGCTGCCAAATGTGTGGTCAGGCCCTCCCTCTAAAAAGAGCATTGCTGATTATAGCAAGAATGATCTACATACATAAATTTAAAAATAGCCTAATGCAGTCATACCTATACACATGCAGATAATAACAACTACTTTTTTGCTGACACCGCTTTAACATGGAGTGCTGTCAACACTTCAGCTATTTTTTCTAGTTTGCATGCGAGCATCATTCCTGTGTGTGAGAAGGGAAAGAGATCCTCCATCTGTGCTGAAATGTGTCACACAAAGGAGGCTCTTTGTAGTGGAAACACAGGTGAGGCCAGTGAGTCAGAGCCTCCTCACACACAGCTCCATTTGTTAACCCGTCTCCAGTGTCCACATCCAGTAACTACACTGCTGAGGTAAAACTAGAGCAAGAGGTCAGAGGCGGCGTTTCGTAGTTCAAGATCCATCTTGAATAACAACTACAACGTTCGATTGTTTTTTTCCCGTGTTTTCAGCCTATTTCATGCACATTAGGCTATAATAAACTTTATTTGTTGCTTTTCGAATCAGACTTACAAAGTGCTTTGCCACAATAAAGTAATAATAAATAAAATGAGTCAAAAAACAAGAATGAGTTAAAAACCTGTCTTCAAAAATGTGTTTTAAAGAGGTGATTTAATTGTGTATCATCATTGCCTCTTGGTCACCTGTGCTTGTATGCGGCCATGTTGTGTAATACCAGTCCATAAATAATGAATGAATAGATTAAATTCTGAATCTCAGCAGAGACTCAGATGGACAGCATTCTCAAAGCCACATTGTGACATTCTGTATTCACACTCTGTTGACACAAATCAACTCAAATCCTAATTCACTTAAAACAGGATCTGTCCTTAAGAATCGGATCACATATGCGTGTACCACAAATCTTAAATGTTGAGTCTAAGAGGGGCAGTAATATCATCTGTGTGTGTGTGTGTGTGTGTGTGTGTGTGTGTGTGTGTGTGTGCGTGCATGCACCTGCACACCACAGTTTATGTCTGAGAGCAGCATGAGTGAAAACTGTTTCCCCTCTCCAAATGGAAGCAGCCCATGTGGGGAAATCCCCTCGTATCGTATGGTGGGTTCACACTCAAGTGTTTTCTGTTGTGAAGGTAATTTTGCTGCAACGTGATGCCACAGCCATGTGTCGCGGTGTGTGTCTGTGGTCGGATCACTCCTTCCCTCTGACAGTCAGTCAATGAGACAGAGGGAAACGGCGACAGTCGGCCTAGACTATATACAGTAATAGCGCTGCTTCCCTGTCTGTCGGTGATGTCTATCCATGTGATTTCAATCAAGTCAGGTAACATAAGATTTATTTAGAGAGCATTTTTGTTAGGTTTGTTAAAATAGTGCTTTACAGAGTAATGAGGGACATGAATACATAAAAAAACGACATAAAAAAGAGAGCATATGCATTACAAATTTTAAGAAGAAGATTTATCTTATTTACCTGAGGAAAAGGAAATGAAATAAAGCCTGAAAATGTGGCCACCTCAAAATGGTAATCTACTGTGGATTATTACCCTGTATCTAATTATGCATATGCTGGTCCAACTTGATTGACTTGTCTCACTAATGACTATGTTTTAATACTTAGCAAGAATTACACCACACCTCCTTGTGAGCTGCATTATGCCTCTGGCTAACTAGTGGAGACGCTTAGGTGGAAAACACATACAATCAACTCTTTTATATCAGATTTGCTAGAGAAAGAGACAAACAACCAGAGGATTTTATTATGACTTCTGTCTCATAATAGTAGCTGTATGATGATCAAGAGCATAGCCTAAACAAGGCAGTGCAGATCAGTGATATGCTATGAACTTGACTCCATATATTGTTGAAATTGTTCTTTGATCTCAGTAGCTGGCTGAGTGATAAATGATAAGGGAGCTTGACTGGAGTGACTGACTCCTAACTTCGTCTTCGGCACTAATATAGGTTGTGTGTTACTATGTAAACAACACTTTACTTAATAGTTTAACACATGGGTGGAGTTGTTTGTCTTCTTTGGCTTTGAGCATTAAATCTATAGGTGTTCCCTTACAGTGCCTGCAACATGCACACACTTATTTTAGCATACTCTCTATCCAGCATGTGCCACAACAGGAGTGTGCTTCACTGTTCCGCAGGCTGAAGCTCAAGCTGAGAGTTTGACCCAGAGGGACGAAGGAGCGGTGCTGAGCGAACCCTCCAGCACCCAGCAGAGTCTGCTGTCTCAACCGGTCCTGCCGGACGTCCCAGTCATCACTGGAGTGGAGGAGAGCAGAGGAGGAGCTGCAGACCAGGAGGAGCTGGAGTTCCCCCATGACCTGCTGCCCAGTCTAGACTTCAGCAGCGAGCTCAACATCTGGGAGTCCTCACTGGGGTAGGCCTCTTCCTTTAGAGGGGTTAGAAATGTGTGTATAGGTGCACACACGCACACACACACAATCAAACGCACCTAGAGATCACGTAGGTTATAACTATCGGCAGTTCCTCTGGTGATGTCAAGGTGAAGCTGTGACCTGAGATAGCAGGAAGAAGACAAGTTCTGTCTTGGCTTGTGAGTGCTGTTACAGTTCTGCTGAAACGGGACTCATGTACAGTAAATGACTACTGTTTACATTCTTTCTCTACTTTCTGAGTAAATACAGATTACGCCTCACTGTGGAGGACATCATAACCTAGGTCACTTTTCAGGCTAAGATACTTTAGGCCAAGGGTTCCCAAACTGTTTCATGTCAGGAACCGCCAAATTACAGTACATCCACATTAGACTGTAGACCCATATTGGTTTGATCATATGCAATACTATCTGAGAAAACTTTTTGTTATCTATGACTTTATACAAAATGACAATCCTGTCTACACTGTAGGTGGGGAGATAACAGTGGGGAGAGTGAAACCTGCGGTCACATTAGTCATCCCCTTTATTCTCACATTGTGCAAACTTCTAGGGAGTAATGCTGCAATTAAGCAATTCCTTTGCATGCAATCCCCAGGAGCCCCCTGTATATGTAAGCTATGCAGCACTGTTGAGGCAACTCCTTGTGAAATGTTGCCAGGCATTGTTTCCCAAAAAGTCAGCCAGTGATTTGTTCCCTTTACAGCCAATACAGCCAAGGGACCTGCTGATTTTAGACCAAATCAGCATCACGTATAATCAGATCCACTTTTAACTATCACTATGTAGCTTAACTAATCATGAGCTGCAACATGTCAGTTTTAGATTACAGTCACTATTCGGTAGTAACATTTGAATTCTTGCGCTGCCTTGAAAATCATGAATACCAGGCAGAGACAGGGTGTCTGTAGGTTCTCAAAAAGTCTTAGATTATATTATCTAAACTCAAGTCCTTAAAAGATAATTACATGTATAATTATAATTATAGTCTAAATTTCAGTTTTTGAGGTTTTAAAAATGTTGCAGTTTGTTGGTGGATTGTTTTTTCAGTAAGAAATCAGCCCAGTCACACAGACTTTTACTCTGATCAGTCTACAGTTTCTTTCAACTTTGCGAATTTTTCAGTTGCAACATTCATCTTATATTTCATTCTAACTGCCGTTAAAAAGGTCTTGAAAAGTCATAATTTACCTTGGTCAAACTTGTAGCCGTGCAAGCATTCATGACACTGAATGATCTATCTTAATTTTAATTTTTATACTACCAAGGTTATTTTCCAACAAGGTGAAGAATAATATTATTGGGCACGTTCAATTGGGCAGCAATGTAAGATAGCACTTTATTAATCCCCTTGGGAAATTCAGGATGCGGCACAGTGAGTACGGAAATCATTCTTCACTGGGTCCCTACCAGCTCCATGGGCCTGACCCTGCGCTCTGATCTTCCTGCAGGGGGGAAAGCTAAACAGGAATTGCCCTTTGAGGATCAATAAAGAATCACATTATTATTATTACATGATAATAATACATGGGCTATTTAATTTTGGTTGATTTGCAGTCTAAGACATAAAATCTGCACCAATTTTCCAGTCAAAGTGAATATTGAATTAATATTGATTGGTTGCTGTGTGTGTGTGTGTGTGTGTGTGTGTGTGTGTTATGTGTGTGTTAGCAGCACGCAATCTAGCTCAGGTGAGAGGAAATGTGAGCAGGTGAACCCCCTGCTGGCTGGCCTGCAGCATCACATGGAAGCCAGTCGACCACTGGTGGTTCTAGACTCAAGGTACCACATAGCCTCGGCATGACAGAGGGGGGTGGGGGGTGGGATGGATGGATGGAAGGGTGAGGGGGCTTGCTGTGGGATTGTGGTAAACAGCAGTAGACAGGGTGATATAGAGTAAAGCCATGAAGCATGGAGTGGAAAACCGAAGACAGAATGACAGAATGCTGTTAACTGCTAGTTTATACTGCAGTGTGATGGATAACTGTGTGTGAGTGTTTGTTGTGTGTCCTGGCCCAGCCTGGGATGTGGTGCTTTGTTTTTTACGCTTGGGTGAATAATCTGCCGACTGAGTTATGTTCTGCCTCAAGTGTTGCCTGGCATCCTTTGCTGCTTTTGTCTGAGTGCCGAGGTTAATTGCACTAATTTGTCTAAGAACTTGATGTGTTTCTGATAACATGACTCATCTTGAGCATTGCAGTGATATAATGCTGTCCATTCTTAGCACTTGATGTGAATGTGTGCAACTGTATGAATTTGAAACAGGGCATTGATGCTCAGCAAACCTTCCCTGGATAGATAAAGGAAAAAAAAACCAAAACATTTGGACAGACTAGAGAAAGGACAAAAAGAGAGATTATGCGCTGGAAAGATAAAAGCTAGAGCGTCACCAAACACTGCAGAGCGCTCTAACAGGGCACAAAGAGCCTTAAAATGCCAAACTGCAGGGAGTGCCTGCTCCATCCCGCCTCAGGCCTCTATGGCAGGCAACAGCTTGTTACATAGTACAACCCCTTGCCAGATGCATGCCTTTAGTTTAGTCTGTTTTGCTGCTCAGCCCTGTAATAGGGAGTGCCAGCTGAACTAGGTACAGGGTTGGGCCAGTGTGGCCAGGCTGTGAGGTGAGTGGGTGGCTTGTTGTCAGGGCAGAGGTTGTGTTGTCAAGGAAATGACAGAGCCAGCCTGGGGCTACCATGTGAGGCTGTTATTAACCAATCACAGTGCAGCTTAGTGATTTTTTTTCCCACTGTTTCCTTGTGGTTGAACATGGATGATGATTTTGAGCTAATGGCCGCATGTATTACATGAATACATATGGACTTTCTCCTGTGCAGGGCAGATTATTTCAAGATACAAGATGATAAAATGTATGAGGAGTGCAGGTTATCTTATTTGGTTTTAGTAATAATGGTGGATATAGACTCATTGGGACACACCATATAAACCAATAGTCTTGCAGTGACTCAGCAGTTATAAGTGACAGGCACAAAGCTACTCTAACTGTTGATGACACTTATTATATTATTTCCTCTTACTCTCTTAGGGTGTGTGTTGCAATGCCATCTTCAATGTCTGATTTATGAGGAAATAATTGTTTTGTTTGTTGTGCAAGTGTTGCACAATGAGCTTGTGTGGTCACATAAATGATTAGTGACTATTTTTCCTTGTAATAAGGCTGTAGATATGTTTTGCAATGACATTGGTTAATGCAGCTACAGTTTGATTAAGGATTGCTATCTCTTACAGTTCAATGTAGTTCTATAGCAATAATACCTGAAAGTGTTTTTTTACTGTGATCATGATGATGGAATAGATGGCATTGCTGAAATACACATAATCACAATAAAGAACATCCTCAAGGCTATTATGGATTTGATACAGTGCTTACCATTGTAGGTGTACTCCGTCTGTTTCTCCTTTGCAGTATACATAAATAACAATAAAAACAGGAGAGAGTAAGAAAAAACACTAACTAGCTCCTTGGTTACCACAAGAGTTAGCATGGCAACCAATAAAGCACAGCTGTGCTTTACAGGCATTATCAGCACTGCAACACATCTTTAACCAATCACATTACTTGGCTGAAACTACCCTGTGTATAATTAACCCTTAGAGTACGCTTAGAAAATCAAGCAATCGCTTCAAAATAGGCAATGTTGTTTGAAGGCTGGTTGCTAGAAGTGTGCAATAAATGAAAAGAATTTGCTGAAATTGCTCCTTAGTGTTATGTCTAAATAAAACTACTAAGTGTTATGCCTAAATAAACCGTATGTTTTGGTGTGTGTGAACAGACCTGAACATTAATTACCTACCATTTGTGCTTGGAAACAGCAGGTCTTATTTCTTGAATTGAAGGAATGTGTATCTTAGAATAGGCATCCGAGTGCAGTTGTGTGCTGTGTACAGATTGCAGTGTGCATATTGCGGAGTGCAGTGTCTGAGCATGGAGTTGGATCTGCGTGCTCTGTGGCATCGTGGAATGAACAGCTGTCTGCCTGCCAGTCCACACTCTAAATCTGTCACCCTACCCTGGTCGCAGGCCTCATGACAGGGACCCAGTTCTCACAGATGTCCACTCTTCACCTCAGACCGCTGCCACGCCTTCACCGGGTGTCCCGCCCCTGACCCTTCCCCCATCCGTGCTCCTCGACCAGGAGCTCCAAGAGGCCTTCCAGGAATGTGAAGAGCAAATGGCTTCACTGGGCATACTGGATCCTGCTGAGCCCCACAACACCACGCCTGAGGCGGAGAAGAAAACTGGAGAAGTGATGGTTAATAAGTCCAATGAGTCATCGCCGCTGCCTCCAATCGTAGTGCAGCCAGGACATAACGACGGGGGCCATGGAAACAAGAGTACACATGGAAACAGTGAGGCAGCAAACAGTCAGAAGGATACAGTTGTGTTTAGTTTCAGGAATTACATACTGGGCACTGAGAGTGGTGCTGGGGTAACAGAGAGGGAGAGTAAAGAAAAACCAAGACAGAGCCAGGATAAATGTCCAGAGATTAAGCCTCTAAAAGAAAACGAGATATATGAGCAGAAGCAAACACACTCCCACACACAATCAGGGGCAGTGACAAATATAGATTCATTTAAGGAAACCCCAAAAGATCCTGTGTTGACTGAGCAGAGAGAGGAACAGGTTGACTCTAATGCAGTTGTTGAGGAAAATGGCGCTGCAGATTGTAATATGGTGACTAAGGAAAAAAGCACTGAGGAAGCCATAACAGAGATGGCAGAAAGTGATGTTCATTTAAAGGAACAGCCAGAGTCCAATATTAAGATTTGTCTCGAGGGACTTGGAAAGAAAGATGATTCAGTTAATGAAACATCAGAGGGCAGTACTCTTCGTCTAAGAGACAAACATGGGATGTCAGAGACAGAGTCAGAAACACAAACACAAGCATACAAGCAGACTGCACAGGATCAGGACACAGGAATTAATTCACAAAGTGACAAACAGGCCGGACATGACAAAGAGGCAAAGAAAAAAGAAAAAAAGAGACAGCGGAAAAAGAAAAAGATAGAGAAGAGTGCAGAGATGGGAAAGAAAGAAAAGACAGTCATACAAGCTCAAAATGCTACAGAGGCTGTGTCAGTTATAGGCATACACACTGAAGCTAACGCAGATTCAGAGGCAAAGGCAGGGTCAGAGTCACAGGCAGACACCCAGACAGCGATATCTAGGGAACAGCCCGATAATGGTTTGGATTACAAGGAACAGCTGAGTCCCAGGGGAGAGTCCAGCTCCAGCTCCCCGCTACCAGCCCCTCATAGTGGACAGGATCATCTTACCGGCTTGGCCTGTTCACCTGTGTCCAGCCAGGCTCTTTCCCAGGGGCCCCAGCAGTCAGATAACCACAACCATGCAGATGCCGCCTGCGGCATGAATCACGGCTCAGATGAAACTCCGCACCGGAAGCAACATGTAACCAGAGGAGTCATCAACGACCAAGATACACCCGTGACATATGTCCAAACCACAGTTATCAATCCAGTCCATCTCAGCACTGCCTCAGGTACTGCTGCTGATAAGAGATCAGATGCAGAAACACAGGAGGCTATAGTTACCTTAGAAGCAGAGATACACCCACTGGAGCGCCCACTCTCCCAGAGCCGAACTTGTGTAGGAGAGAGCAGCGTGGAGAGTGCCCTTGAAGAGGCTTTAGCAGTGGCGGCTGCGTTGCCATTGACAACACCCACGATGCCAGTATTGATAGAACGCACGGGAGAGGGAGAAAACGAGAGGCGTGATTCAGTGGTGAGAGTAGCTACTGTAGCAGTCGCAGAGAGCGAGAAAGCAATAGGAGACAAAGATTCGGGAGGAATAGCAAAGTGCCTGAGCTCTGCGGGAGGGGAGAGAGAGGGACTCCTGGACAGCCTCCCTCAGCTCTCATTAATCTGTTCACAGGAAAAATGCTCACTGGCATTCTCAGCCAAGGAGAGACAGGCTGCATCTGAGAAGAGCTGCAGCAGCAAAATGCCACACAACTCGGTTGAGACTGAAATGAAGGGACAGAGAGAGACAACCATTAGCACCACAAACACAGAGACACTCTCTCCAGACCGGGAGGGAGAGAGAGAAAAGGAGCCGCTCCGGATAGAAGCCTATATCAATACTTCTCCCTTTGGGCTACTCACTGGACCTCACTGCCAGGAACACAGTGCTGTGGGATTGAAGAGAGCAGGCGAGGGAGGAGGAGGAGGAGGAGGAGGAGGAGAGGAGGTGGGAGAGAGAGGAGGGCTGGCTAAAGAGCACAGTTCATTCAGCCAGCCAGAAGGCTCTGCTAGTGGGGTGTCATCAGCCGAGACTGAGACGTGTCCGCCCCCTGATGCTGCCGAGTCACAACTGAAGTCACAGAGCCGGAGTGAGCCGATTGCTACCATCACTGAGAGCATCTGCACTGAACAGGACCGTCTCGCTCACCCCTGCCAGGAGCAGCACGCAGCAGCAATTTCACCTCTCCCCACTCAGTCTGAACAAAGCTCCAGCAATACAGAGGGAGAGGCAAGGGCTGATCTCAAACAAAGTGTGATTTTACTGGAAACACTATCTCCAGGACCCACTTGTGAAGAAACCTCCGTCACAGAGACAGAGAGACACCACAGCGGAGTCTTGCTGTCTCTAATCTCACCTCAGCCTTTGACGACTTCACAGCAGAGCCCAGTGGAGGTGGTGAGCAACAATCAACAGGTCCAAACTGAAAGTAGCACTACAGAAGCCGAGAGTGAAACTGAGTTCTTAGGGCAAGCCCAGACCCAGAGCAATAGTGTTAGCCCTAATATGTCTGAGGTAGGTGTGTCTGTATGCGACAACATTGGAAGCAACAAGAGAGTTCACTTTGATGACACTGTGAAAAAAGAGGACAATTCCTCTGTGGGTCTCAGGAACACCTCAGTGCCGGCTATGGACTGTGCCTCTTTGCCTCCACTGACTGTACATGAGAGTTTGCACCATCCCGTTGTGGAGGCCAGCTATATCTTCCAGGAGTTCCTCAACTTGAAGAAGCCAGAAACCCAGCTGGAGGAAGCTCCTACCAAGGATGAACCAACAATACAGAGCTCAGCTGACGTCCCAAAGCCACAGAAAGATGTCCAGTTGGACAGGGGAGACATGGGGGTAGAAGATACCAAGGAGACCCAAGAGAGGGGTCTATCAGGTAATGAAGACAACGCAGAGGCAAACATTGTGAATGTACAATCAGTGACTGAGGCCTGCATGAAAACTATTGCTAAGCAACCACTTCCATGTACTACAGAGAAGACACAGACTGATTATAAAGAATGCGTTGACCTTTTACACACAGCTGAATGTGAAAGAAGAGCTCCCTCTGAGGACGATAATCTAAAAGCTGAGGTGGGAAGAGAAGAGGGTGATGCAAAAACGTGTTTGTCAGATGGGATAGAGACAGAAAAGACACAAGGAGATTCTGAAGGCTTACTCAAGACTAACAGGCCTCAGGAGTCACATCTGATAAGTGATGCGGTTGTGGAGCCTGTCATTGTCGAGGAAAAAGATGGTAACCAACAGTCTCTCTCCTCATCTGCCATGCTGTCGGTTGATGATGTTACCTGCAAGCCCTTTAGTGATGTCTCCACTGAGTTGCCTACTGACCTTAACTCTAGTTCAAATCCTGAAACCGTGACATTGACCAGCACAGCTTCTCTTGAAACAAAGCCGAATGACCCCATGGATCAGCCTTCCATCCAATTAGATCAATTAACTCCTCATGGGCTCGTTATCACAGATCCCACGCAAGCTACAGAGGGGTCGAAGTGCATGACAGACTCTGCTGATGTGGCAAAGGATGAATCAGGGATTTCAGAAGTGACAACCTCTGACCAGTGCATTTCTGTTAGTGAGCAACGTGTCAATAAACCCGCCGTGGTGCTGAGGCCTCCCGGCCCAATGTTGAGTCACTTGGAGTTCATTAGTGACTGTGACATCTCTCTTCCCGAACAGACAGATAGCCGCAGTGCTGACAGTGGCAGCATCACATTCTCTAGAGAGGGGGATGGTGACGAGAGGGGGGAAATGACACAAATGTCTTCAACACAGGATCTGGAGCATGGTGATGTCACCGTTAAATTGAATGAAACAGATAAGACACTGGAGGATAGAAAAGACCCTCCGCCTATCGTTGAACCTGTGAAATCTGTGATTATTAGTCTAGATATTCCATCTGACTTCAAAATCACATCTCCTCAAGAAGAAAATCAACTTCCCCCAACTCAGCCTCTTGCTACATCACTGACAATGGGTGGATCTGATAACGTAATTTCTAACATTGAACCGGAGTCTAGGTTGGAGCCCATCAGCAATAAACCTGTTAGTTATGAATCATCCATTAAGGATAACCTCATAAATGTCAGCCCAGCGCTCAGCTCTGACCTGCCTCCCACTGAGGCTTATGATAAAATGACACAGGACAAACAAGACAACATGAAACAAAAACATGAAATGGGAGATCATAATTTCAAGCTGTCTGAAGAGGAAAAGAAACAAGAAGAACAACAAACAATGCGTAAACAAGAAGAAACAGAGGAAAGCAAGCAGACAGGAAAAACAGACAAACAACCGCAACAGAGTAATGGGCCAGATAAGGAGGCTGAAGAGGAAATTGGAAACCTACAACCATGGCATAAACAGAAAGTACAAAAGACTGAATCATCAATAGTGGATATAAAGGAGGAAGGAGAAAGGAAAAGTTGCATTGCATCAAAAAGGGAGATGGGGACTTTTTCCTTGTCTCCCGACAGCCTCAGACCTGCAGGGTTATCTGAGGACACGCTATGTGCTGAGGTAGAGTCTGGTAGTGAACCTCAGCCCGTTTCAGACCAGAGTCTGCACCAAACTCTGACGGCCACAGTGGAGCAACGCTCTGACAGGGACACGGCACCAGATTGGAGTGCGGCTCCTAACCAATCACAGCCCACACCGGCTCCAAATTGTTTTGCTCAGCAACAAGAGCAACGGCAGCAGCAGCAGCTGGGATCCAGCCATGCCACAGAGGAATTGTCAGGTGGTTGTTTGGAGCGGAGCGAGGCGGGAGAAAAGACTTACAGTCAGATCAGGCAGACCCCAGCAGTGTTTCCAGGGATAACAGGCGTAGCAGAGGGAGAGGATGACTCTATTGGGAGTTTGTGTCACTCAGGGAGCAGGGATGAGTTGGCAGGTGATGACGGCAGCGGCAATGAACGAGCGACGGGTCTAGAGAAAGGCGAAGGAGAGGGAGCAAGGACTGGTCCAGGGGTTAACGGAGTTTATGTGCCTACTCACCTTGCCAGTGATTCAAATGAGACTGGAAAGGCTGCTGAGAGAGATGCTTTAGCCGACACAGCAATAGTCACAGCGATAAGACAGGGGGTGGATGAGAATCAAAGCACTGGTTTAGAAGTAGCTAAGTCAGATTCAGTTTTTCTGCCAAACGCTGAGTTAGTGAGTGATGTGGGTGAAAAGGGTCAGCATAAAAGCGTTCTGTCAGCCGCCTGTCAAGACCAACATGGAAAACCTGAGGCCGCAGAGAACACTGCTGCTCCTGTTGATTCCGCATCACACGAACATGAGACTTCACCTTCGGGATTTGCTGTTTCATCACAGGTCAGCACAGATAGGCATGACATTCATACAGAGGATAAACCTAAGGCAAACCAGGCCAAAGACGTTCATAGCAAAATATCCAGCGCTGTGGCTGACTCTGTGGGGCCAGAAACTGTGGAAAAGGAGTTCAGTTCTGCCATGGTGGTGAAAAGCAACAGTTGTGAAATTGAGGAGTGTGAAATTCAGGACGCAGTGTGTGAGCCTCTTGAGCTACACAGCTCTAATAAAACCGCAGCCACACAAAGCAGCTCAGTAGTACCAACAGCCATAAAAGGCCCTGATGCAGAGGAAGTCAGAAAGGAAGATAAAGCAGCTTTGGATGAAAAGAGAGAAAGCAGCCAGGGGAGGGGTCAGAATGAGATGAATGCGATAAACAATGAGGCAGAGGAAAAACAGGGGCTCATAAATCCAGCTGGGAGTGCTGAAGGCAGGGGCTCAGGATCAATTAAAGCTTCAGACCTCCATGGAAGTGGGGTGTCACACAGGAGCACCGAGACCTCTGTTTGTCAAACTGTCAGCAAGGAGTCAACAGCAAATGTCAGTGATATAATAGATGAAGTTACAACTCATGATGTTATCACAAATCAATCAGCTGTTTTGTCCCAGAAGTCCCCAGAAGGTATTGTGGTGACCCCTCTTGCAGCTCCTTCCCAGTCGGCGAACTCTGTGATTAAAGGGACTGTCCCAGAATCCAACACAGATCACAATGTCATTGCAAGTCCTTCAGTTGTTGTGTCAAAGCCCTCAGAGGATATTGTGGAGACCCCCCTTGTTGCTGCTCCCCAGTACAACCCCCCAGCTGATTCAGGGAAATCAGCTGAAAAAGCCCAAGTGTGTGAGAGTGCAGGGGCTGTCAGTGTGTCAAAGAGCCCCGCTCCTGGGCAAACGGCACAAGAGCCAGAGGTAGACTGGATAAAAGCTCTACGAGAAGCTGCTTACCTCTCTCAGTCTGAACAACAGAGCACAGTGGAGACCTCTGATACATTTACATCTTCAAGGTAAACATAAGAGTGCGTGTGTTTGAAATGTGGATATCATTTTTCATTTCATAAGGGAAATGTATTTAAAGATGGGAGATTAGGGGAAGCACGATGCCAGCAGTAGTAGTAATATTCTACAAACACACATAAGGCTTCATGGGGAGAAGAGCATGTTGATGGTGAATTAATGCCATGTCTCTGTATGTGCCTGGATTGTGAAAAGGTCAATGTAGGTCATCATGGGTCTCCCCCCTAATGTGTTACACAAAGATTATTTGCTAGCATGCTGTCACATATCATGTGTTCAAGTGCATCAAGGGACATAAGGCACATGCCTAGTCTGCTTCTGCTCTTCTATTTGCTAGTACAATGGTGCTTGTACCATTGACGTTTCAACAATGAAAGTGTCATCAGCCCCAACAAATAGAGCCAAGACAGATAAATAATTAATTAGCCTGATGAATATAATCACTTATCATATAAATGTTTCCATGAGATGAACATCTTTGATGTTCAGCCTATTTAATCATTTGGTATTCATAGATTTTTGCGGTTTTTCTATTTAGCATTCAAGTAACACCATGTTCAGGCGTTGTTATGAGTGATATTATAGAGAGCAGTGTGACAATGAATATGAATGAGGAAGTAAACACAGAGCTGGACTTTGTAGTGACTGGAGCTCGGGTCAGATGGCTCTGCCTGTTGAATTCTAATGGAAGTTAATGCTGCCTATTCTATCCAAAGGATGACATCAGCTGTGACATCAGCTCTGCTCTTCAGGGAAAGAATGAGCCTTTTCTCACTCGGAACACACAGCTGTTCACAATGCAATGGAAACAACAACAACAACAACAACACAACACACACACACACATGCTCACGCACTTACACACTTCCGCACACACACACACACACACACTCATGTAGACACACACTCCTGAACGTGTGCAAACACACACACATTTGTCATTTGTCACTCATGCCTTGTGTATGTTCTGTAAACTAAACAACTAATGCCCCAACCCCCTCTCTCTTGTATTGTTTTCCCAGGCCCCTCCCATCTCTGGAGTCTCCTCAACTAGAGTTTCTTACTCCGACTGAGGAGATAGCTGCTCCTCTGAGCCAGGAGGAGAACCCACCACCGGAGCAAGCAGCAGAGAACACAACAGAGATCCCACCTGTAGAACCTGTGAAGAAGTCAGAGTTCCCAGAACCACCAAAGAAGACAGTAGAGCTCCCAGAACCAACAAAAGAGATAGTGGACATCCCAGAACCAACAAAAAAGATAGTGGACATCCCAGAACCAACAAAAGAGATAGTGGATATCCCAGAACCAACAAAGAAGCCAGTTGAGCTCACAGAACCAACAAAGACAGTAGTAGAGTTCCCAGAACCAACAAAGAAGCCAGTAGAGCTCCCAGAACCAACCAAGAAGGTAGAGCTCCCAGAACCAACAAAGAAAGAAGTAGAGCTCACAGAACCAACAAAGAAGACAGTAGAGCACCCAGAACCAGTGAAGAAGCCAATCAGTGAGCTGCCAGAGGAACAAGTGGAAAAACCCATAGAAAGCCCTCCAGAAGAGCCATTAAAGGAGCCAGCTGGGGAAACTCCAGTGAAGGATACAGTCCAGGATCCTGTTGAGGAGCCACAAGACAGTGGGTGAGTGTCTCTGTACTGTAAACCTACAGTGTTGGCACAGTGAGCTTAAGTTAGTCTTAACAGCTATTGGAGGATCTACAGTATAATATGGATTTATTTAACATTATAAAGTGAATATGAGGCAAATAAAGAGTCAGATTAGATTAGATTAGATTAGAGTCAGATACAGTCAGATTATGATTTAATTGTGTTTCCATGACCACCCTTCATGTTAAACAGTGTTGAAACAATGGCAACAGCAAACAAGACCAACTTCTCATCACAGATGATTTATCATTGTCAGCGTCATTTGGCCTATATTATGACTTGCTCTCTACAGCTCCTCTGTCATTAAAGCCTACTTTAACAATGTGAACACTTGTGTTCTCCAGGGTTCTCCAGAGAAACATTACACGAATAATGTTTCTCTATAAGGCCGATGCCAAGGGGCTGTCCTCTTTTCAGTCAGTTTAGTTAGAGACTGGATTAAAAAAAGTGTGTCCTGGTAATCGACTAAAATCTAAGGATTATAGCGAGCCACCACAAGAACCACAGGGTTGTTAGAAGATTGCTAATTTTTTGGTTGACTGGTTTTCCAATAGAGATAAAAGACATCAGAATGATTTGTATATGTTGACTTTTTAGGGCTGATAGCATATTGTTTTTTGTCTTTTGTTGAATTTTTACATTACATAGACATAACATAGGAAATATATTGGTGTTAACTTACTTGAGTAATGGAGGATTCTCAGAGGTACATATGCTTTACAGCTCAGCAGAACACACTAGCCTGCCTGTCACACTTTTAAAATGGATTTCCATACGCTCTGAGAGTCCCCTTGGTGGCTTTGTTTGTCTTTCAGACACCTCGAGGGGGTCTGGTGGGTTGTTGCTGTCTACGATGGTTTGAGAGTGTCTGATTGGGCGAATGAGAAGGAGCCTCGGCCTTAGGAGCCTCCAGATTTTTACTGGTTGATGTCATTGCAGTGAACCCTTTATGTTGTTAAAACTCCTGACTAAGTTAAATACACACAGTAAACCTGTGTGGCGTTCAGCTCGACCTCTCTGTGTTTCCATATGGGCATCCACTATTTATTTAAACACTTTTAACAGCTCTGGCTAGACTAACTTTCCATGTATGTTATTCTCTTTTTGTACAACTTTTTATGTCAACGCTAGAGTGTTCATTATACTACAGTACCACGGCTTTGCCATACCACAAGTACAATACAATTGTGTGTGACAAAGTGTGACAAATGTGTTATGTACTTCAGTTAATGTAGGGTTTTTTTTTAGTTTTTTTTTAGCTTTTCTCATACCCTTTTGTCATCTATCTTTTTGTCACTCTCTCTCACTCTCTCTTCACTCTCTCCTGCTGTCTGCTGCATGCCCAGGAGCCATCCCACATGCCAGAGTAGCACTTGCTGCCTGTCAGTCACAACACTTGTCCCATCAGTCCTGCTGGAGACAAGAGAGTTGGCAGAGTTAGAGAGAGAGGAGGGGTGAGACAGACATTTCTACTATAGGTTCCATCGGTAGATAGGGTTACGCACGCTTACATGTGTAAGAAAGAGATAGAGAGAGTGAGAGATATGTGGTGGCATGGTCAAGGGTGTGTGTGAGTGTGTCTGTGGGTGTACATGTGTGTGTTTTTACCCCGCCCCCAGAGGCTGTCCTAGCTGTCAGTCCTGCTCAGTCTGTGTGGCTCTGTGAAGTGAAGCCGTGAAGCCCGGAGCCGGAGGAATTTGGGCAGGCACTCAGCCCCACTGAAGTCATTCGCGCAGGCCAGACAGAGTGGAACAAAAGCCAGGGTTCAGAGAAACACTTGAGCATGTGCTGCTGTGTGAGTGTGTATGAGAGAGTCAGAGTCACAGAGAGAGAGAGAAAGAGGGGAGGTACAGTTTAGTGGCTCTGGTATTTGGAGTGCAGCAGGAGCTAAAGAGAAGGCATTTCCATCACTTTGTTGTCTGATGGATTCCTCCATGGCTGAATGCTGGGTGAGTTGATGAGAAGTTGCCGCCATCGTTTTTTTTTTTCTGTCTGTGTGTGTGTGTGTGTGTGTGTCTGCGTTTAAGTCCTACCGGGTGCCTGCAGCAGATGGCCCGTAGGTAACTAGTGCTAATTACGTTCTGCCTCT
This sequence comes from Centroberyx affinis, assembly GCF_046629955.1. Lineage (NCBI taxonomy): Eukaryota > Metazoa > Chordata > Actinopteri > Beryciformes > Berycidae > Centroberyx > Centroberyx affinis. Next base: position 28,562 of record NW_027279613.1, read on the forward strand.
GCTGACCTCACCAGATGGGCGGAGGGAGGGACAAATACAAAGACGAAGGGAGGGAAGGAGGAAAGGAAGGAGCGAAGTTATGAAATGCAGCATGGTGTGTTGTGAAAAGCGGTGCAGGTTAGAGCATGTTCTGCCACCCGCCCCTGCTTCTCTGTACTTTCTGACACCTGATGTACAGACTGTCTGACTCTGTTGGTGAGGAAGCTCATCAATTGTAGTACAAATACTGATTACCTGGTGTCTGTAGGTTTTTCTGGTCCTGTTGACATCAGTCTCAAACTATGTTGTTTTCTTATAGTAAAGATTTTTGATTGGCAGACTTTAACATTTAGGATAGGGCTGCAACTAACGATTATTTTCATTGTCGATTAATCTGTCGATTATTTTCTCGATTAATCGATTAGTTGTTTGGTCTATAAAATGTCCGAAAATGGTGAAAAATGTCGATCAGTGTTTCCCAAAGCCCAAGATGACGTCCTCAAATGTCTTGTTTTGTCCACAACCCAAAGATATTCAGTTTAATGTCATAGAGGGGTAAAGAAACCAGAAAATATTCACATTTAAGAAGCTGGAATCAGAGAATTTTGACTTATTTTATTAAAAGATTACTCAAACCAATTAATCGATTATCAAAATAGTTGGCGATTAATTTAATAGTTGACAACTAATCGATTAATCGATTAATCGTTGCCTAGTAGGAAATACAAAGGGGAGGAGCACAAAGGAGCACTGTATTGCTCATTCACCTATGTCATAAAATGTATATATTTTTATAAAGGTACACGGCTAGTTTTGATAAATGGTTATTTCTTTTGTGAACCCATCATCACTTCTGAAGCACTATGTGGGCTTGTGGGAATGGGAATGAGGCTGTTTACTGTAACTTGGTATGTGGGATATTTCTCATCCACGTTTTTAGAGTAAGAGGGAAGTGGGATGTGATATAGCCCACATTGTACTGCAAATAGACTGGTTGCCATGGCAATTGTAGTTTCATATGCCTTTACTTGCGTGAATGAAGTGGATAATCTCACGCCTGTCATTTATATAACCACACTAGACTGACTTTAAATAATGTTTCAATCTCAAAGCTGACAGAAGTGAATTAGTGCATTGATTATGATGTCTTTTTTGTGTTTGTGTGTGTATGCATGGATGTGTGTGTGTGTGTATGTGTGTGTGTGTGTGTGTGTGTGTGTGAAGACAGTATGAGCTGGCTGCTGGACAGAAATGGTCCTCCCATTCTTTTAGCTTTCAAAAAACTCTTTTCCCATTGCCTTCAGCTGGTTTTATTTACTGCTCTCTGTTTATCATTAAACACCCTGCCTGGGCTTGCTGTCTTCTGCTTCCAGCTGCTTCCAGTAGATTAGTGTGTGTGTGTGTGTGTGTGTGTGTGTGTGAGTATGTGTGCATGCATATGTGTGTATGGCTTGCATATACACAATATCTATTTCATTTACTTAATATCCATTCAAGAAAGTAGAGGTTAGAGAATCCAGTTTGTAACCTGGCTTGTGCTGAGATAATCACCTGTTTGAATCTCTGGCCTGGCTGGGAAGATCTGGATTGAAAAAATGGTTGAGAAAACTTCTCTTCTTAAGAACTACCTCCGAGGTGTCCTTGAGTAAGGCAGTGCACCCCCAGCTGCTCAGTGGCCAACAGCAGGAGACTGTGGTTGTATGGGGCATGTGTGTAATTGTGTGAATCTGGGGGAGTGCGGTGCTGAAAAAGGCATACAGGCTCAATCAGCTTTCCCCGGATAAATCAAGTTCAGAAACGTGTGTCTCATGTCCATGACACTGCACAGCCCCGCTCACTCTTGGTGTATTCATCTTGTCACGGTGGTAAGGCCCCAGCTGTGAACCCCAGTGAACTAGCTGACATTTTCTCCTCAAAAAGACACAGGCCCACTGGATGCTCTGCACCTATCCAGTATTCAGTGTCTTAGCCTTATTCTCTGCCATTCTCTTTTCTCTATTCCCTTGATTCATCTTTCTATCTGCTCCATGACCTTTTTTTTATTTTTATTTTTAGAGGAAATGCTGAGTCTTACCACAGATCGCCCAGACTATGTTGTGACTTGGTTTCTATTTCCAGACTGCATGTGCCAAGTTGGTCACAGTTGCTGACATATGTATGGCGTTGGACGGCTCTGCAAAGGGGCTGGGTCACTGAATGAGGATTTGTTGTGAGAGGAATGGGACTACATCACAAATATATATATGGAGGTGTTGGATCCTCTGAATATAACCATTCATACATGCATCTATTAGAAGTTTCTACAGATTTCTCTGTATTTCATCCTGTGAGCACAGTGGAATGAGAGGAACCAGAACCCTATTAGATGTAAAGTGTAACTCACTACGCCCTAAAGAAAAGCATACGCCCTCATTAAATGTTATTAAGTCCTGACTGCAGCACGGAGAGAGACGGAGGAAAGGAATAACAGAGCTCCATTTTCAGTCTGAAATGAGCTGTTGCGGAAAGTGTAGGTCAGGGGAAGGTTGAGTTGATGCTTCTCCATTATGTGTACTTGTAGTTGAGGACAGCGTTGTGAGGCTCTGGCCTACAGTGAAGAGCACTGGTGTATTTTTAGAGCTGAACAGGAGGCAGGCCCCAAGTGGGGAACAGCTGCATGGGCGGCCATCGCATTGCCTGTCAGATTAGAGAGGCTACTACTCCTGATAAGACGGACCTGGACCGGGGCCAAATCCACTCCACCAGGTGGCCAGTGATGACAGAGCCAGACTCCCAGCACCCTCAGACTCAGGCTGCTACGCCACAGAGAGAACACAGAGGAAAGCATGGAGCGTCATGCAAAGGGCCTAATGAGTGTAGCAGCCACTGGCGGAGTTGTGTTTTCAACTGTGTGTAATTTAAATGATGGTTGGAACGAGTGTTTAAAGGGACTCTCTGAAGCTGAGGGTCTTGTCACTGCTGACTTTAGGTGAAGGCGTAAAGAAGAGCGTTCTAGCTTATTCTGCTTTGAGGTAAGTTTCCTTCACAGTTCATTTGTATGGAGGAAAAATGGAATGTGTCCTCAGAGGGCTTTCCAAATCGCCGTACTTGGCCGTCTTGCTCCGGTCTGTCTGTTGATGTTTCGTGTTCCCTCCTCTGCAGGCGCTCCCTTACTGAGCAGGCAGAGAGAGGTGACCCTGCCCCCGCCCCCGCCTCCCCACCTCCTCCCTCCGGACACCGCTCCCCGCCTGCCCTCCCTCCTCACCTCCAGGACGCAGCAGAGTTCCCCACTCCTCCTCCCACGCCCCCAGAGAGGCAAACTCCCGAAGCTTGTTTAACCCCACCTGCATCCCCCCACCCTCCTCCTCCACCAGCCCCTGCCTGCCCACCTCCACCTTCTGGTCACCAGGAGGGGGACCCCCACCCTGCCTCTGCACCCTGCCACCCCCCTGCAAGGTACGTTCCTATCCTATGAATCTATATTACACTGGATTATGGCTGTCACTGTCCTAGCAGTTAGAGGGGAAGGAATCATTGTGTTTTCTCTGTAAAATATCATAAATGTTTCTAAAATGGTTATGGCTTGAGGCCTGAAATAGGAAGATTACAGTCCTTGTGGTCCTTCGATTATTGATTTTAACTTTTTCAATTTCTTTGTTTCTTATTTCATTGGATAACAAATTACATGAATGTACGTTCTAAGCCTTGTTGGTTGCGTTTCTGTCTTTCCTTCCGTTCCTCTGCTCCAATTATTCTAAGACCATAGACTTGGCTGGTGCTGACAGTAGTCCCTTTATCCTGCTTGATGGAAAGTATAGCCATGGTCTTATTCTGTAAACCTTGGTCCGGGTTAAATCACACAGCCTTAAATTCAGCCCGTGGTCTTCCATGTGGAACTACAGGAAGTGTAGTCATCCAGGCTGCAGCCTCATTTTAACTCAAGCACTCTATCACTGCATAATTTATTAATCCTCTACAGAGCTGTAGCAGTGTGCGGCTGTTTACAGTAAACTCAATTATTTTCCGTTAGACAGTGCTGACCACAGATATAGAGATGCATCAGGTATTAATGCCATTTGCTGAGTGAAGTCCAGAGCAACTAGGTATTCGTCTCTGCTATGTCAGCACCGGCCTTATTCCCCCGTTCAGAAAATTATAGTCCAGCATTGCTCTGCCCCGCATGCACACACAGGAAATAAGGATTTGATTTACTGATGTATGAACTCAGTGGTTTTGGAAATTGAAATATATACTGAATAAATGTGCCTTGCTGATGCTGGATAGCACACGCATTAGGGCCAAATGTTTATCTGTGGATTGTTTCTTCATTACAGCATTAAGTAGGCCACTTATCCAGCCCAATCTGCCCCATTTTAACCACTTGACACAGCATGGCAGATTTCTTGCCATTAAAGCTGCTTCTGTAGCACCCTATTCCTGGCAGAAGGCCATTGTTCCACCCCAGAACACAATGATGTTCATTCATAACTTAACACTGATGCTGATTGCGTTTAAATGCTGCTCATTATTTTGATATCAGCGCTAGCTATTCTCCCCACTGATCATGCTAAACATTCTGCTGCGGTCCTTCTCGGCTGTGTGATTCATTTCATAGATTTGTTTTATAGGAGAGAATGACTCAGCCACTTTGTTTTAGTTTGACAATGCAGTGCTATTTCCAACCAGCAGAGGGGGAGTGTTCCCTTATCAGAGTCCAGCGTTCATGTTGGACTGCCAGCCTGTGTCTGCACTCTACTGTCTGAATGCTGCAGTCAGCTGGTACATAGACAAACACAACACAGGGAGGTACACCAACACTCCTGTATCTCACTATAGATCAATTTTCATTTTCTGGGTAAAATGATACATGTCTGTCTAGGGCTGACATCAACTTTGATGACTGAGACCATTTGGCTTTCTTAATGGCCACCTCCTATATTTCCTATAGTGAAGACAAGGATTTTGAGAAGAGCAGGATGGTGTTGCTATATTATTTATGATGGTGTGTAAATAGCAGCAACGGCTGTTCAGAGAGGACAGTTAGAGAGCAGTAGCAACAGAGAGCTCAGCTATTGGCTACAGAGTGGAGGATCAACACGGTGACTAGGTGTGAGGACTCTGACTCTGATTGGGTGTCACGCATTAACCTGTTTGTGTCTGCAGACACAGAGGGCAGGCTGCAGGGGGTCTACAGGTGTTGGCTTTAGTAGAAATCTTCAGATCAAGAACCAAATATGTCTGTGAAAATTGATTTTTGAACAGCTAATGTACTGTATGTGCACTTATATAGTGACTCTCATTTAACTTAGTTTTACTTTCTGTGTTACTTGGAGTATGAATGTCATATATATCGCCTGAAAGTACGCAGCTTCTTCTCTCTTTATCTATGAATGCAAATGACAAAAATGACAGTCTTTAGTCGTAATAACAGTGGCACAGAGACAAGGGCTTGAACCTGGGTCTTCCCTACTTACTGTATGCTTCTTTATCTGAAGGATTGAGTTGCACTAAGAGTTGTATGAGCAATAAATCACATGGAATCTGAAAAGCAAGGACAGTCTTCCCCTTTAATATAAAATAGGATTTTTTTTGTCAGGGAGTCACCCCTTGACAGCATTTAATTTGATCCTCTTGTTTTTCTCGATTCCTCTGAAAACCTCATTACTATACAGCACATCCCAACCACTACTGATATTATAGTTCATGTGTATCCGAGTCACGGTCTCTTCTCTTTCCCCTTTTTGAGATCGTAGAGAATGACAGAAATAAAGCACTGATTATGTTAACATTAAAACCTTTATGAGCACAGGTTGGATTTTACAGGTCACTGTTTTTAACAGCTAACCATCATTGCTTGCCTGTATTTGTAGAGAAATGTGCTCGGCCCCTTTACCTTTTCTGACCACAACACCTGTCAGTGATTTAGGAAACGAGTTGGTGGGTATCCAAGCTACCGCTTTGCTGGATCTTTCTCTTTCAAGTTTCCCATTGTAGTGCCTTGGTGATTCCACTGCTCTCGCTCTTATCATTTACTTTGTTCAGCCAAAGAGGAGACATGCCTCCGAACCTCAAAATACTTTTTGAAGTCAGTCAAACAGAAAACTATTATCTGTGTCTTTATAGTCTTGCACAAAACAAAGTAGTTCAACATGTATACACAGTTGGCTAGAGTATGCTGCCAAAAGCAATGTTGTAAGATAATATAAGTGCAGGAGGATAAAGTCTACAACCCTCAGAGTGGATGTTTTGCAGACACAGCCTCAGGACATCAATCCCAGGAGTGATAGTTTATGGGAGAACTGAAGCTTTTTCATAGCATATGAAAAGCAAAGCCCTGGGCTCTTTCCCTGCCTGATCAGACAGCTGTTGGGTTTGTGGACCAAGGAGGATCGGAGGGGCACATCACCACCCAGCATCATGTCATAGATACCTAAACCCTGGATTCCCCACAAATACATCTTTCAACCTCTTGTCAAGTGCAGAGCGGCTTTATTCTGCGTGATAGTACACAGTTGCATGTGTATATTTCTGCGTATTTTAGCGTTTGAACGAAGTTTGGACTCACAGAGATAGAAACAAGATTTCAGCGTGGGTTCAGGATTTTTAGACACTTATCTTATTGATCACTAGCCAAGACATCCAAAGGTTTTCATGTTTTTTTTTTTGTGAGAAGTTGCCAACAGCCCCCTGTAAGCAAATAGCAATTGTAGTAATCCTAGGATAGCTATATAAATCAATGGATAACAACAACAAAACAAAGCGTGATAGTGTTCAATAGGACAAACGACTCCCTCCTTAAAGTCACACTGTTCTTACCTAACTATAAACCCATTTCACAGGCACATAGAGGGCAGATTGTCACCCTTTTCTAATATCTTGTTCTCAAACCGAGTAAGGTTTGTCTCAAGATATGAACCTTTCCAATTAGCTTCAACCTGCATCCCTGAAACCATAAATTCTTCCGTGTCAATACAGTCTAGTTAAAAGCGTAGGCTATTTCATTCGAGCCCTCTTCAAGTATGTGGACCGTAGCGACCCAGTTTCCCCTAGAGCAAGGTTATGAATCTTTCAGAAAAACCTGCCATGGCCATATCTTCCAGTGCCTGACTTTGTTGAATTTTTCATTTCTTCATTTTCTCAGTCTGAGGATGAAGCTGAAGTGCCAGGCCAGAGCCTTTGCAGAGGGTGTTTATGTTGCTCCTTCAGTAGGAAGCATTTCTATTCCTTTTCATTTGGAAATAGGGCAGAATATGAACTTATACTTCACACATACATGCTTTGCTTTCCTGGGCACATGGATGTATTTGTGACCCAACTGCTATGAGGGTCTGGTTGGCAGTAGCAATCAATATATTTGCTCCAGTGGGGGTCTCTGTTGTGAGTGGGGGAGTGGGCGGTATTTGTACTTGTCCCCTAGGGCTATGAAACATTGACTGGCAGACCCATCAGAGACTAGAATCACGTCAATATTCTATGTGAACTCATGTTAATGGACTTCACGTTTACATGTAAGCTCTCCCTTTTTTACAATGGGGTGTTAGGTTGGGCATGTGGCCAACCTGCCTCTCTCTGCCCTTGTGTTCCATGTTATGTGATGGAATTGGAGATCACCCGTTTAAATCTGTCTTTTAGTCCACGTAGGCTGAGGCACGACACCTGAAACCCGCCTACAGCAAGTCTGTGTGATCAGAAGCGCTGCAGGCCAAGCTTGCTATTGTAGTGAGTCCTCATTCCCTCACTTTCCCATGAGTGTACAATAGATTTATTCTTCTCATATTTCAGACGCCTTTCCCAGTCTAGTTTCCCACTGCTCTTAGACAATCAATGGGAATTTGCAGAACCTGTTCCAGCTCTTGTTTCAACCCTACAGGACCTGCTCTCTGTGTCTCTAACATACAGATGTCTAAAATACAGAGATTGGCAGACAGTCAGTGATTAATGCTCTTCCTGTCTTTGATGCATTCCAAGGTTTGGTGTGAGTGCCAGTAAATTAGATCACCAATCCAGCCTGCTCCCCTGGGAGTCAACATAGAGGCAGCATTAATTTTGAAATGGCTGGGAGAGAGATGCTCATATGCCAGGATGCATTTGTCCTTGTCTCTAGGATGACGCCTATGGAATAAAGTTACCATGAACTAAAATGAACAAGAGACATTTAATCTCACCATTTACCATTTACCGGTTTCTTACTTTTATACGCATTCATAAAACTTTCTAAGTCTGCCAGTGGGTTGTCAGTGTGTCTTGTTTGTCTTCCTAGTTGGTCTTTCTAGTTGGATGCTGAAGGAATTGAAAGGTATAATAAAAGATGTTTTTAATTTGATTTTGTACTTTTTTTTGTCTGTATGAAAGAGAGTAAGCCTATTTTGTTTATGTGTGCTGCTATAGAGTAGCTGGTGGAGGGGCTTGAGAGAACGAGAATATAATAGGTCAGGAGCTGAATAATACACATGCACACACATAGTTTCTCAGGGTCTATTGTTTACCTCATGCAACACTCTGGTTGGCCACGCTGCCTGCTGGAAGCTTCCATTGTGTGAAAAGGAGGCACAAAATGACACGTTCACTATTGCGACCCACTGGGCTGAGAGAGAGGGAATCCTGGCTGGAGAAAGAGAGAGTCGAGAGGTATAGTGACTGTTGGAGGGGCGGGGGGAAGGAAGGAGACGGACGGAGTGGTGGAGAAAGACCCTGTTAATCAGTGTGCTTTGGGGTCTGCTATTGTTTGGCTCCCCCTGCATAGTCGCGGTAGCGGACTAGAAAAAAGCTGCTTGTCTTTTTAAAGGCGCAGGAGGCTGGTGTCAGGGGAGAGAGTGGAGGAGAGAGGGGGGAGGAGGCACGGAGAGCAGCAACACAGCTCAGCGATATCAGCAACCAAACACAGAGAGAAGGCGCCTCACACACACACACACACACACACACACACATGCAGGAGAGAAAGAGAACGGGATTTCATTCCATTTGTTTTTTGGATTATTTCCTCCTTTCAATTTCGAGATCTATCCTCCTGGCGTTTGCTGTTGCATCATTTTACCTGCGACCGTCAGATGAGAAACAGGGATATTCACGGTCGTAACCGTAGAGGAGGAGAGGATCAGGGATGCTGTGCGTAAAGTGGGGAGCTGTGAATCATCCACTGCTTTGCTCCTGATGCAAGCAGGACTCTCTCATCCACTGCAGTGCAGCACGGTAACTCACACCGCGGAGCTCAGGCCGGTGCTCGCCTCCGCCGACACGGTCCGCCTCGCTGGAAGGACCGTGGGAGAAGGAGAAGGAGTTTTTGGGGGGTGCAGGTGGATGTGGAGGGTGGGACGGGGAGCAGGACCTGGCCGGGGGAAGGGGGAGAGGGGGGAGAGGGCAGAGCTAGCTGAGGATGGGAGCCAACGAGTCTATGGAGCACGGACAGGCGCCCTGTCCCTCTCAAGAACACATGTGAGTCCTACTTTACCTGCCTGCCTGCTCACCAGTCTGTCTGAAAGCGTTCAGGGATGTGATCAGGCGAGCAAAAAAAAAAAGCAGGAAAAAGCATGAAAATGGTAATCTCCTATTAGAGAAATTACCCCTTGGAGATGATTTGAAGGCTTGGAGAGTAGCTCCTACTGATTCTGCCACTGTTTTTGTCATATTGATTTTTATTTGTGTATGGTTCTGAAGTGGTTTTCCATGCATGCTGCCATAAAGCTTTTCCAAACTGTGTAATCCTCCAATGTGAGTTGGTACTGAGATAAATGGAGAATTTCGTCACTGTTGTTTTTTTCTTTTGTGATGTAAATAAGGATGAGGGGATTGGAGCACGTGTGCAGGCACATGTAGACGTGCATCAGTGTGCCTTGAGTACAGTATGTACGGATCAAACATAATAGTGCTTCAGGAGGCTGTGGGAAGCAGAATTAGGCAATAGGCAGGTGCCACTGGGAGGCTGGTGGGGTGATGTTTTGCTGTGTGAAGGAGGCCACTGCTGCCGCGCTGGGAGCAGGAGCTGGTGACGCTGAAATAGAACACACTTTGTGGTTGGTGGAAGAAGATAACTCCGGAATAAGAGTGGATGAGAGAGAATTGGAGAGGGAGGGAGAGAGAGAGAGAGAGCGAGAGAGAGAGAGAGAGGAGAGAGAGAGAGGGGAGAGAGAGAGAGAGAGAGAGAGGGAGAGTGCTCCACTTTGCTGTGTTTTATTTATATCTCAGACACTCTACCGCACAGGGGAACAAGGACCTGGGGAATCACGGGTGGAGGCAGATGGAGTGTGTGTGTGTGTGTATGTGTGTGTTTGATCTTTGTGAGAGGTGTGAGTATTTTTGAAGTATAGCATAACATAATCATCTCATAGGTCTAATAACTTTCAGGCTGTAGAGCAGGGATAGGCAACCATGTGGCATGGAGGGCTGAAGAGTCTGCAGATTTTGTGCTGATCAGTAAAATCACCTGGTGTTGTCTTTGATTAAATAAAAACCTGCAGACTCTGGGCCCTCCATGGCACATGGTTGCCTATCCCTGCCTTAGAGTGGATTGGAATAATCATATAAATACATCAACAGCAACTACAGGCTCTTAGCATTGCTAGGTTGGTAGCCAGTTTATCTTACAGGTGCAGAAGAACAAAGCACTGTGCCCACCATTCCAACCATTACTAATATGGCTTTTATAGTGTTTAGTTGTGTAACACTGTCAAGAGCACTTGTATAATTCAAGCACACCTGGAAGCGCACTGTAGGGCTCAGGAGTGTTAATGTAAGTGTTACTGTAAGATTGCACTTTATTGTCCATTTCAATTGCTAAAAATATAATGAGTCAAGGCTTAAGTGCAGTCACACAGTTAAAAAACATGAACAAATACATTTGTGAAATGTAGTTGCTATAAAAGGCATAATTTTTCCTCATTATAGCATCTATTCATACAACTAACTACATTTGCAGGTGTTAGTGGAGTACTATTGTATCCTCTGGAACTGCTCATTTACACATGTACTCTAATACACATGTACTGTAATACATAGGCAATTAGGTGGAATCGACCAAACAATGTGCTATGCTCAAGGGAATTATTACTCTCTGTGAGTCTGAGTTTTATAATGGAAGAATGACATCATCCATAATGTAAGGCCAGTGAGGTTGTATTGGAGGGAGGGGGGGGCTGTCTCTCTTTCCTGTCTTTTTTTCTGTCATATGAATTAACCTTCTGATTTCATCATCAAAATAGTGGGGTATTGTCCCCCACCCCCTCCTTTCTGATGCTTGCAGGCATCACCCTAGCCTGTTGTTTTTAAGGTACCATCTGCTTGCATCCAAGGTCTGAGATTAGGCTAGATGAGGTATTACTGAATGGAGATTATCTTAGTCTGACACTCTTTCGTCTCAATGGCTTCTTTGTTTTGAAAATGGATCTGAGTGAGTGGATTTCTTGGAAAAAGGGACACCACACTCCAAAAGGATGCACGTTTTTTTTGCTGATAGAGTTTTGTTCTCAGTCTGGATGGAGATGAGAGAGAAACTGCAAGACATCCGCTCTTTGAGAAAAACACATTTCTTCATGCTTCTTTTTCTCTGAGCAGCAGAAGGTACAGAGAGTGATTCTCCATAAGTTTTCATTTCCTGAGGTGGAAGAATCAGCTGCAGAAGACAGAGCTGCTTTGTGTTCTTGTCCCGTCACAAAGCTCCTACTTAAACACTGGCTGCTCTCTGCCTGCTAAATCACATCTGTCTAGAAACTGAAGAGGCTGCAGGGAAGCACTTTGATCAAAGTCTCTCTCTCTCTCTCTCTCTCTCTCTCTCTCTCTCTCTCTCTCTCTCTCTCTCTCTCTCTCTCTCTCTCTCTCTCTCTCTCTCTCTCTCTCTCTCTCTCTCTCTCTCTCTCTCTCTCTCTCATGTGTGAACTTAACCAGATGATTTTATATCTCGTAAAATTAAGATTGGTTGTGGTTTCATATGTGTAATGCCCATGTGATATACTGTATATCCAGACATTCATTCATCAGTGGCAAAAAAGCACAATAGCTCCCTCTGTTGGTCTCATCGGAGGCTCTCAATTCTACCTTGTACCACAGACACATAAAATAACTCATCATATTATTACATAATTTTACCCTCTTCTGACTTTTCAGAATCCAGCACAAATCAGACATTTACCCTCATTAACAGTCAACAGTCAATTGCTGTACAATGTTTACTTTCTAATGTTATGTCTTTAAAGTCTATTTGTCTGCTATGATAGATTTTCTGAAAAAAATCCAATTTAACTGATATATATATACACTCATTATTGAATTGTCACTGACATCTGCTAATGTGGAGCATGTGCACTGCTTTTTAGTATATTGACCTGTCACATATGCTGACGGAAGACAATTGCTGATTCTCATACTAGACAGTAGCTGCTTTGCTTTCCTTTTTTTGTCTGGCAAGCATGCAGCAGAGATTTTAGTGTTTGCCCTCAGCACCAGCCCAGAATGCTAGAAGCAGACAAAAATGGATTTTCAGGAAGGCAGTGACACACAAATCCTCCTGATAACGAATGGTCAAAAGCAGGAGAGGAGAGAAGGAAGGAAGGGGGGAATGAGGAGAGAGGCTTAAGGAAACAAAGGGAAGATGCATTGGAGAGATAGAAGTAGGTGGGATGAGGGTGAGGGACTTAAAGGAAATGAGGAATGGGATGGAAAGAGAGAGATGGCCTTGAACACAGTCGGCGTGTAGACAGACAGCCTTTTAGAGGCGTTTGACAGCCAACAGAAGATGGTGGGAGTCTGCAGCAGCTAATCCGATGTCCCGCTAATCACACAGCTGCCAGCAAACCGGCAGCCAGCCCCCTGCCTCCATTCATCCCCCCACTTCTTTATTCAGCACCCTTCCCAGCAGCCTCCATCTGATCTGCGGCTGTGTCTCCCTGTCCCTCTTTCCTAGGTGACAAGAAGTTTAATAATGTGGCATTTTCTGCGAGAACAGACTATAAATGATTGCCCATGTCCATTTGCTATGCTATGATGAAATGTCTTGGCAGAAGAGACAATTACAAGGTATCCAGTATACATTTCTTTCCCCTCTTCACTCATTTTTTCACCTTGCTGCATGTTTTTTGGAAGGTTTTTGTATATTAGAGAATGACAGGTGGTGTTGGGTTTATGTGCAGGTGTAGCCCAATTTCCCCCTCTCCCCCGGGGCTGCAGGCGGCTCTCCCTCCAGCACTGAGAAGGCTGTTTAGATATGGTGAGACGGATTTGGCCGAGAGCAGAGACATGTCTGGCTGTCTGAAATGCAGCGTCTCTCTCTACCTCCCACTGCAGAGTTTCTGTCTCCAGGCAGTCATCTCAGCCTGTGAGAGGCTGCTATTAACTGCTGCTCTCTTTGTTTCAATTCGCCCCCATACCCCGATTGCTCACCCACACGTTGCGTCTCCTGTTTCTCTGTTTTTTTTTCTGCTAGTAGGTAAGCCTAAGAGCTTCTGAAAATACGAATACAGGAAAACAAAAGACATTCAAGAATCAAATATGTTTATTCACCTGATTTCATGCATTTTAAATGTCATTTGTATTATTGCCAAAGCACTGACATGGAGCATCATCATTCAGATGATTAGTATTAACCATGCTGGTAGGAATAGAAGCGTCTGAGGAAAGGAAAGTGAACAATATTTTTTTCCCTTTGTCTTTAAACAATTTCAGGGTTTGCGAGCAGAATAGTGTTGCAGTCAGGATTGTTTTCTAGGCAGCTGTTCGAATAATAAACCCATAATGTGCCTTTATTTGTCTTCCATATCATATAATAGACTTTATTGGACCCTTGTTGGTTAGTTAAGCCTCAGTTGAGGGTGTGTGTGTTGGCTGGGACTGTGTGCATCCAGATACTCTGTTTTTTTTCACCACAGTGGAACATATGGCGTGAACCGCCTGCAGTTACCATGGCAACACTGTGTTTGCAGTCATATGAAAAGTGTCCTCTGCAAGGATGTACGCTGAGCGCTGAAATGAGCCCTAATTACCTCACTACTGTTTCAGTGATATTTTTATCCATTCTCATAACAGCAGCAGTCATCAAAACGGTTTCCAGAAAGCTACATCTTTCTTCGTGCATTCATGGATTAGTTTTTTGGATTAGTTGCTCCTTTGAGTGGTTGTATTTCCATGTATCAAACTTGCTATGGAGTATGTGTATTTGGTCTTTATATGTTACACCCTGTAAGTGGGTCCTTGCCCTGTCCTTGGAGCTGTCTGTGTCACTGCCTGACCATCTGACACCATGATCCCTGCTCTCTGTGACTGATCCAGACGGATCTACAGACAGCCCAGTCTGATCCTGCTGGGATGCGCTGGGCCTTCACAGAGATTATAGGGCTGGTTCCCCTCTTGACCATGTGCTATCTCATCTCATATCATAGCACCATGAAAGTAGCAAACCTCAATGTTTTTTTATTGGTAGGCATCAGCAGAGTCAGTCTATGAAAAATTTATGAAGCAGGTTCCACTGCATCCTTCTTCACCCAGATTTTGCAGGTTTAGCCTGCTGCTTGACGCAGTTGCGCATCCTGATAAAATTCTTGAGATTTATCAGTGAAAATGCTGATACCAGCTCATGGAGTACATTGCAGTGCTTCTTCCTGCGATCTTGCTGGCCGAGAAGATCCTCCACCTCTGCAGTGACATGCCCCCGGGGGTGGCGGACATATTGACCATGACAATCAGAGGGTTTTATTAGATATTGGTCTCCTCTGCCTCCCTGTCTCTCCAACCCCTTCTAGGTGCACTTATGTCCCACTCCCCCCCCCCCCCCCCTCCACAACACCAACACGTCTTTCATGGCAGCAGCTGTTAGTCGATCCATGTTTGCATGTGTCCATGACAAAGGACCCCCGCAGGATGGTGGATGGCTTCAACATGACCTGAGAAGAAGCCATATAGATGAGCTAGATCAATAGAGACTTGAGCTTTCATCTAAGTGGGGGTCCTCGTCTCCTCTCTTTCTCCAGTCCCCTTGTGTATGTATATGTGTGTGTGTTTGTGTGTATGTGTGTGTGTGTTTAAGTGGGGGTCCACCATAACCACACAGTTAGCTGCAACTGGAAGGTGAGCAGGTGACCTTGCCCTAGGCATTGCTTTTTTCATTGCCCATTTTTTATTGTTCATTGTAAAAGGCTCATTTCATTATACTGTCCAAGGATGTGCTGGAGAAACCATTAGTCTGCACAAGACAGTATGTTAATCTCATGGTTCCTAAATACACCTATGTAAGCAAATCTTTTGTCTC
Source organism: Centroberyx affinis (assembly GCF_046629955.1). Taxonomy (NCBI): domain Eukaryota; kingdom Metazoa; phylum Chordata; class Actinopteri; order Beryciformes; family Berycidae; genus Centroberyx; species Centroberyx affinis. The sequence goes on from NW_027279613.1 coordinate 43,749, forward strand.
AGGAGTGCCTACAATAATACATTGTAAGGTACCAATAGTACTTAAAATTATGTCTATATGTCTATGCTGCCTCTATTTTATATAGCAATTCTGTTTCAGTGTGTCAGTGAAGTTGAACTGGGTTTGTAGAGCAGCATCTGGGTGTGTTCTTTGCACTTGGACCAAAGCAGTGAGCGTCGATTTTCTCATTATAATTCGAGGCAGAGAAGGACAATATGGAGGAGCTAAAGGGACAATAATGTGAGAGGGGAATGAGCGATCTTCCTCACAGCAGATAAAGCTGGTGGGCAGTAGACTGCCGTTTCTCTTCTGTGAATACTGTATGAACTGTAGCCTGCCTCTGACACAGTAACACTCTGCTACCGCCTTTCACAGTGAGTGGTTCAGAAGAGCAAGAGGAGACGGAGGAAGGGTGGGCAGTGGAGAGAGTGGGAGAGGGAGGGAGAGAGAGAGAGAGAGAGGCAGAGAGAGTGCCAGAATATATGCAGGTGCTGGGCTTCTGCAGCCAGTCTCATTTGGATTGGGAGGCATCATTTCCTACTGGGGAGGAGTGGAGACAAACCGATATGGCTATAGATGAAAAAGAGGAGCAATGTGAACGGACTGAGATATTAGAGAGGAAACAAAGAGAGATTAGACTGTAGAGGAGAGGAGGGGAAAAGGAGGGAAAACAGAGGGAAGGTGGTCCTAGACGTCGTCAGGGGGAGAGAGCTTGCAGAGGAGGCAGTGGGCGTCTACCTGCGTGGCAGGCGGTAGCGTTGTGGTTGCAGAGAGGTGTAGCCAGCCGGCAGCCATGGCAGTGAGTGCGTGGCAGGCTCTGTCTCCACTGCAGTGGGCTCGCTGGGGCTGGGACACGCTGCTGGGAGGGGCAGGGGACGGGGACGGGGACAGCCCGGGCTCGGATCCCGCTCTGGGGCTCCTGCGGAGTATCTCCTGGGGCTCGCGCCATGACAGCATGATCAAGGCTGCCGGGGAGCCAGTCAGACAGAGGTGAGACAAGATGGGAGACTGGGGCTGCATACCGCCACATAATACATTGATTGTCGGAGTGCGGTGGTTGGTAGGAGGATGTGTGGTGAGCTGTGTTGTATGTGTATGTATGTGTGTGTGTGTGTGTGGGGGGGGGTGCTGAAAATGATCAATCAATATTGTTTTTGTGTAGAATGATAACATCTGTCTTATTATCAACCTATGAGCATGAAGTAATCACGCAGCTCTCAATTCATTATATTTCCCTCACTCCGTCTGTTGGTCTATTTCTGTACATAGCTGTGGTGTCTCTAGGTGGTCTGTGTGTGTGTGTGTGTGTGTGTGTGTGTGTGTGCATGGGGGTTGGGGTGTGCAGAGGTGATTTTATGTCTCAGGCGTGGCGTTATGTGTCACTGCAGATTCAGCACTTTCATTTTGAGCCATACAGATCCCACTAGAAATGAATATATGGGAACACATACTGGACAGGGGCTTTGCTTTTCTAAATATGGTCGAGTGAATTTGTTGGACTGTAAAGCAGGTGGTAATGAATGCAGAATGCCTTATTAGCAGATGTGGGTATTAAGGATATTCAAATAGTATGGCAGCAGATTTTCAGTAGCTCTGATTGTAGGAAATGAGTGATGTCATATCATTTTAGTGAAACAGTACAGTGAAACAAATGTACAGTATGCCACAGGGAATAGCACTTACTACCTATCTGTGATATACACAGTAAAATACTGCTTTCAATGGATCTTTATGAAGCATGATATTACAACTCATTCATCTGTGTTGATCATAAGACCTCTCTGTTTTTGCTACTTACTTGAGTAAGAAATGTGTCCTTCATGATATGCTGTGTCTAAAGGACAGCGCATTAGCTCACACATGTGACTTATGATCCAGCTACAGTCACAGCAGCTATCACAGTTCAAGTGATATTAATCTGAATAGCAATCCTGAGTTAGTCTATCCTTGTCTTTTGCTATAGGAGCTCAGACTCTGATGGAGCGTTTGAGACCCCCGAGTCCACAACCCCAGTAAAGGCTGTTTCCCCTACAGATCCCCACAACCAGCAGCTGACGTCCAATGACCAAGGTAAGAGTAAGAGCAGCATCCCATGTTGAGGGCTGAGCTCTCATATGATGCTCTGATATAACTATCCTACCAGCCTAAGCCTAGAGGTAAGGTACAAGTTAAGGGAAAAGAAAGGGTGAAAGAAGGGCTTGTTGCACCATCTAGTGGAATTAAGTAGAACTCCACATTTCTGAAAAAAAGGTCTTTGTTTGCTGAGATAAGCATCCCCACTGCACAGTACTGAGGCTCTGGGATATGTGGGATAGGCTTAACAATCGACAGTCTCCATTTCTCATATAGTCATTTTTCATGACTATTTTTAACTTACTGTCCAACTGGGAGTGTCTTATTGAATAATTCAGAGCACATTCCTCAATTTAATTGGATGTGTCAAAAACCATTAGCAGGTTTTATCTTCTTGCAGCCTTCCTTATTCATTCCTGCACCCTACCCATATACTGAATAATGCATTTACTGAAATGTAAAACTCATATAACTCATGTCAACCTTTAGATTCTACTTTACAGTTACCATTTCAGGATTATGGAATAAAACCTCTGCACATGTTCCATGTTTCTCCATCTTTTGCAGTAGCAGACACCACAGTCACTGATTCTGCCTCTGATGTGACTCGTCCACCCAGCCGCTCTCTCTCCATTGTGTTTGATGAGGACAAGCCCATTGCAGCCAGTGGCACATACAACATCGAGGTTTTTTCTGCAGAGTCACCAAGCCGCACTCTGACCCGTTCCCTCAGCCTCCAGGGAGGAGAGCTAGACACTTCTGGTCCGATAGAAGCGATAGACGGGTCTACGGCAGGAGGCTTCCGTCCGCATGCTGAGTCCTTCAGTGTAGGGACTGAGAGCGCCCCAGGGACTCTCCACAGGCCCAAGAAGGTACGTCCTGGGTCCCTGAAGAAGAAGCCTCTCCTCAGACAGACCTCTAACCCTGAGAGCCCAAGGCCAGCTTCCTCCAGCAGCACCCCAGAGGTGAAGAAGAGGGCCAAGCCTAGAACAGCCAGCCCTCTCCAGGCTCAGGAGGAACCAGAGGGAGCCTCTGCCACCCCTAGCCCCGGAGGAACCCTACGTAGAACCAGGAAGACCCGTGTGGAGACTCCTCCTCCTCTCCCTGAGGAGACCAATCACACCAGCCCAGAGGAGAGCCTTCTCCCCCCTCCCTTACCCCTGTGCCAGGAGGAGACCCCTCTCCCTGGGAGTCCACCAGTCAAAGAAGACTCCCCCATCCCCCCCAGTGGCTCCTACAAATGGGATCCAGACAACTTTGAGAACATCGACCCTTTCAGCACAGGAGGTAGTAAAATTGCCAACTCCCCCGTGTTGGGTCGTAAAGGTCCCGTGTGTGCCCCCATTGCTACCTGCCCAGAGAGTTTCCCTGTCCCTGCTGGGGAGCCGCCTCGCCACGATCCCCCCGCTCCCCTTACAGAGCCAATTACCAACCCTGAGGAGCAGCCCATCGTCACCAAGCGTCAGCCAGTAAGGCTGGAGTTCGACTACTCCGAGGAGAGCAGTGAGGCGTCACACCAGGCCTCTGCCCCGCCCAAGAAGCTGGGCAAGAAGCCCGGTGCCAAGATGCCTCTGAGGAAACCAAAGCTGGGGCTGAAGAAGGCCCCACCAGCTCAGACAGAGCAGTTGGACAATGACCATCCAGCAGCCCCCAACGGCAACGTAGATGACATCCCTATCCCCAAAGCATCTTATAACTTTGAACCCGACAAGTGGGATGATCCCAGCTACAACCCCTTCAATTCAAAGAAAGGCATCCCCAACTCCCCCAAACTATCCAGGCCTTCCTATAAATTTGACTCAAATAGCTTTGATGAGTCCATAGACCCATTCAAATCCTCCAATAAGATGGCCAACTCCCCCCCTAAGGCCTGCGCCTCCTTTGAGGTGCCAGCCAATGACAATGACATTGAAAATGACAATGACAACATTGCTGAACTGGAGGACCACAATCAGAACAAACCTGCCAAGAAGAAAAAAACTCCCATCAAATCGTAAGTTCATGATAATGGCAGTGTCTTACCACAGGACCATACAATTATGGGATAGTCCACCCTCACTTACAGTACATTATATTCATGTGTAAGAATGTCTTCGTCAATGTTGGTGAGTTTTCCTTGGTGTGGGTGTGTGTTTGTACGTGGTCCACTTGTCTATTATGCCGGTGTCCTCTGTCTGTCTCTCTGTCACCTGTGTCTGTGTATTCTCATATGTCACAGGAAGTCCAAGGGTGTGTCCTCTCTATGTTGTCTGTTGTAAGTACAGGGACAACACAACCATCTACCCTTATTGACCCCTAATTCAGTGTGGTTCCTCCTACACCAGCATGTTGCCCTGTCGTGACTGGTCCATCCCTCTTCCTATTAACAGAAACATCACTATCCCTTGTGACCAATATCAAACAGTCCCATTTAAACTTTCTTAGTGTTGCCCATCTGCTTCAGTGTTTTAACTGGAGGATACCTGTTTTCAGTTTACTTTTAAATTTTGTATCATTTAAGTGTGTACAGTATCATCACATCAGTCTAATTGAGCATTGCAGTCATGCAACACTGGGAAGAGAAATATTTATATGTGACAGGGTGCAGAAAATTAGTATTTGCAGATTCAAGAAGGCTTCTGGTTTATTTTTCATATTTTGTGTAAGTGCAAGCTCAGATCTACAAGATATTGTACTTAAAGAATTTTTAGGAAGGAAAAAAAATTAGGAAGATACATCTTGGTGAATGTTACTATAGTGTGAAACAATGTTCTGGGAAAAAGCTGCCAAAAGTTTTTGCAATTTTTTCAGACCCTCTGAAAACCTGTGTTTTACGGTAACCATGAATTTAGCACTGAAGTAACAAAAGGAAAAAATGCAAGCTGCTGATAGTGTTCAGGCTGTGGTGCAGTTAGTCTAGGGTGGTGACGATACCCTCATCATTGTCCTCCTCACTAACAAACTACATTGTCAAATACATTCGTGGCCAGGATCTGTTATTTGAGTATTTGTGTGGAGAAAAAAAATCTAATCATGAACTCACTCTGGCTTTAATCATAACTGACATTCAATTACTAAACTCAACCCTCTTCAAAAACATTTCACAATTTAATTCATTTCAGGTACACATAGAGTACAGTAAGTAGTATGCTTACACATACAGTAACAGTGTTATCGTTATCATTTTATGCAAAAGCATTAATGCTATTTATAGATGGACCCTGACAATTATTTTCATAATTTTGCATTTGTGACTTACATATACACATTGGAGATATGAAACAGATATATAGATATATATGGTATTGGATAGATGGTGTTGGATCTTATTAAAGGGAGCTGTGTACTTTAGACATTGATTCTGGATCTTGACCATCTATTTTCCTTTCTCTCAGTAACACTTTCAGAGTGAAGAGGTCGCCAAAGAAATCACCAGTGTCTGACCCATCCCAGGTGAGTACTCTCTTGTCTGTGTATGTCTCTCTCTCTCTCTCTCTCTCTCTCTCTCTCTCTCTCTCTCAATTCAATTCAATTCAATAAGCTTTATTGGCATGACAGTGTAACAATATTGCCAAAGCAAATGTGAGCACTGATAGTGCTCGTCCATAAAAAGGAAAGAAAGGTAGAATATACATTTGTCTCATAGAACAGACATTACAGAAATCCATCATAGCATGAAATAACAGATGAACAGAACAATAGAGCAGAATCACAATCTCTCTCTCTCTGTCTCTCTCTCTCTCTCCCTGTTCCCTCTGTCTCTGTCATTCTCACTGCCTCTTCGCCCGTGTTGCAGGAGCCTACACCTGTAGATGAAGGCCCCTCTCTCCACTCGCAGGACGACCACGCCACAGACGAGGAGAAGCTGGCCTCATCCACCAATCACAAGTGGGCAGCCCTGCATGACACGGACGCAGATCTGACCTCCGATGCACAGGACTTCCCTCAGCCATGTGACCTCACGTCCTTCGTCAACGAGAACAGCCTTCCTCATCAGACTGCAGGTGAGGTGTAGCTGTCTGACTCTCCCGGAGCCTTCTTTGAACCTTCATTCACGTGTGTCCAGACAAATGCTAACTGAGATCAAAGCATACCGCAGACAGGCAGGGCTTCAAAGGAAATTCAAAGCTTAAGTTTGGATAAACCGTGGTTTTCATGTACAGCAGTCAACCCCTTTACTCTGTATTCATCCAGCAACACTATTGATTTTTGTTATGGTGGTGAAATAAGCCTGCTGGCCCAGTTCTCTGCTACCTCCCACCCCTTCCCAGTGGCTGTGTTTGGCGCAGCCCATCTGGGTCAGGGATGGAAAACGCAGACCTGCTCTCAGCCTCTGATCCCGCCCGCCCAGGGTTCAGCATCGGCCGAAAGGTCCCTGTCGCCTCGTCTCTTCCTCTTTTATGTCTAATAGTACTTTCTCCGTCGATTTTCTCTCTCAGTGCCGGACTATGAAATTGAATACATGGAGAAGATTGGCTCCTCTTCGCCTGTGAGTATTTGATGTTATTTGGAGAGTTTGTCAGGTACATTCACAGTGTACTGTTGCTTTGTATATTAATAACTATATATATATATATATATATACATATATATATATATATATGTATATTAATAACTATGTGTTTTCTTATGTGTTATCTGATTTTGGCAACCAAAAACAAATAAAAAATTTAGACCTAAGGCCTTTTATGTTTTATTCTCTATTTGTCCTGTAGCCCCTGTCTGTGAAGAAGCCATCTCTGTACCTGAAGCTGGACTCTGTATCTGACAGCTTCACCAAGAATACCTGTGCACATGGATCTGAGCCCAGCTCCCCTTGCACCGGGTACAACACACACTGTAGTGCACATACTGAACAGTATTGCCAATAGGTTCATAGGAGCGGTTATACTTTACTATGTTTTACTATCCAAAATACAGCCTTTTTCCGTTTGCTGTAGTTTGCTGACTTAAAACCCCCATGACTTGCATTGCACGTGGTTCAGCTGTACCAGCACCACAGTTCATTAACACTCCTATCCATCATATAGCTTCTATATGTGTCAACGCTCTCTCTCTCTCTGTTGCTCACTTGCTCTCTCTCACCCAATGTAGGAGTTTTGAGGAGATGGAGGCCCAAATTACAGCAGGCATGAAGACGCCGGTGCTGAGCTCCCGGCCCGGTCCTGAGGGCTCCGCTGGAGACAAGAGCAGGAAGAGGGAAAGCGAGGCACTCAGCCGAACGCAGAGCACAGAGAGGGATGAGCAGGTGAGTCAAACATCTCTGTCTGCCTTGAAGGGACATCAACATTATACCTCAATGAGCAGAAGTACACATTAGCACTCATAATCATATGCTGTGACAAAAATGACTGTTGTGGTTGTCATTTCATCTGTCTTTACCTCCACCATCATTTAAGATGAATATTTGATTTTGTAGCTTTCCATGTCATTGTTTAGTCACTAGGGGGAGACAGAGTGCCACACTGCTCATGCTGTAGTGTAGGCCCATGAATCTGACACTCCCACATGACAGCATCAGTGACGCTCATTATAGCCTTGTCACTAGTAACAACTGGTCACACCCAGTTCCTGGCTTGGTGACTCAGCTTCCAATGCCCCCACTGACACGCCCGGCGCTTGCTTTGCCATGCTGACCCCCTGCCCTCCTCCCCGCCCTCTGCCTCGCCCTCTGCCTCCTCCTCCTCCCCCCTGGTGCCCCTGTAGCCCCCTAGCCCGGGCCCTGTGGAGGCCCCTGCTCCAGCCCTGGCCATGCCCCTGTTAGACAGGCTGTCTGAGTGTGACGACCCCCTGCAGTACCTGGAGCCTGACCTGGCTGAGACCAACCCCACCGCCTTCGCCCACAAACTACAGGTGTGTTGACAGACCGCACATGACCCTTCCTGACAAACCTTATCGGCCTTGCCTCTGCTGGCAGAGTTGTGGCCCTGTGTGTGTTTGTGTGGACCTTATTCCTATCGTGTCCACCTCTATAATCTTGTTTCATCCTGCCTTTTCAGTTTTGTGTTTCCTCCTCTTATCTGAGTTGCATTTACTATGTGCAATAGAGTGTCTGTTGTTGCGTGCGATGTGGACAGTAGAGTAAGAGTGTGCGCTCAACTCTTTCTGTATGTCTTCCCCCTTGCTCTCTCATCCTTGGGCCGCCACATCCCTCATCCCACCTTCCCTCCCTCCTTCCCTGTGTGTGCGGCCCAGGAGGAGCTGGTGCTTGCTGCCCTGAGGATAGAGGCTCTGCAGGTAGCCAAAAACATCTCTCAGTGCCCCTCCCTCTCCACTGTAACCCCCCAGGTACTGCGCTGAGTCAGCCTGCACCTGCTGTATGTGTGTGTGAGTGTATGTGTGTGTGTGTGCTGTTGCATAAGAGGTTGCATCTTGAACGGATGATAACGTGAGACTGGGTGCGTGTATGGTGTGGGTGCATGAGTGTGTCTCAGCCTGCCTGTCCCTCCCCTAATCACACCATTCTGAGTGTGACTGTGAACCCATGGCCTTTTCAACATGGTGGCTGCACCACTACATCCACAGCCCCGCCACCTCTCCAGTCCCTACATACGGCATCTCTAACATGGCTTAATGCCCCTCCCCCTTCCCCTGACTAGCAACGAGCTCTTTTGGATGAAGTCTCCTCAGGAACAGAGTGCTGTGCCTTCTAAATCCCTTGCCTTATTTATGCATGTTGGGGCAACATGCATGTTGCCTGTTCAGGAGAGGCTTACAGTAGCTAGATAAGCATGAATGTGACTGGGGATGTCTCTCGCTACACTTACTATAAGCAGCTCGGACATGCAATGGAAATCTCATGGAAATATACTTGTCGATGCCGTGCTATCATTACCTAAAGCCCCAGTCACATTCTTGTTTTGTGAATTGGTCCCTTACCCAAACTAACAGCACTAACAATCACCAACATCAGAGCAGGCAGGTGTAAATATTCAGTTTGGCTGGAGTGTCAGGTAGATTTGCTGGTTGTAACGGCACATGCCTGGAATACTAAGAATGACGATTGTCCTGCTTGATGGTGTAAAAGCTCGGACCTCAGTGATCAGTGGTGGATCTACAGTATAAGGTCAACAGAGAAACTCACCTGAGAGTTGGAGCAGGCGCTTCCCGGTCCTCTTTTCTCCCATATCTCATGCTCTTGTCTCACGCGCTCCACAGTCACGCCTCAAGAAACCCAGCCCTCGGCGGTGGAACATCAACGGTTCACCCCTTCTCAAAGTAAGAAGGGTAACATTATACCCCGTCGCTATGTCCCTGCCCTAGAGCTCCCGTAGACCCCAGCGCTTTGATATCCAGACCTGATATCCATTGAGACATTTTCTCACTGAACCCTACTCCCAATCTTTGCTGCCCCCGACCCCCATAGCTTTACCTTGTCGTTGTGAGCCAATGTGACCATGTGTTGGTTTATGCAATTATCTCCAGCATACTGTCTTTGTATACCTAAGAGAGAAAACTATAGTTACTCCTTCGGTGTCTTGACATCTTTGTCTTTGACTCAGTGTTTGTCTTCCATAGATTCAACTAGTGTCTCCACTGTGTCCCATTTTCTGTTCACCTTAAGCATTGATTTCCTCTTGAATCATCTATAGCCATGTGCGGGAATGTCTTTGCTGAATTGCCTATGACCTTCTGCGTGATCCAGTAAAGGTGCTTTTTTATATGCAATACTGTATGAAGCAGCAGCAAGTACACATATATTCATTCAACGTACCTCATTTTGTTTTATTGTACTTACAGAGCACTGCCAATTTATGGTAATGAGATTTGGGGGGGATTTCATGGGGATTGTCCCTGTAAGACTGAGTTTTAAGGTAAGCTTAATAATGAGTCATACCACTACAGGACAGGTTTGGGATGAATTACTCATATATTTTGTTTAAACCTCACTGGATTGGGAGGGTAAGCCCAATCAGTAGCTAAGGCCACAGCACTCTAGTCTATACATTACATTACATTACATTACATTAAGTCATTTAGCAGACGCTTTTGTCCAACGCGACTTACAATAGTACATTTTGTCAACAGTAGTGAAACCAACTGTGCATTACAGTCTTCATCAGCTAAGACTTTTAATAGGAATAAGCAGCATTCATTGAATTTTATTTTATTTTTTTTAAGTTTAAGAAGGGTAAGAAGATAGGTTAGTTCAAGAAGGATACCTCCAGTAGTATAATGGCATTAACGCTCCGGCCAGACCAAACACTTCACTCTCTTTTCCATGTATTAGTGGTCTCTAAGTCTCCTTGTCCCCTGTGAGCCCCCACCATTTCATCAAATCCTCCCGTAATCCCGCTCTCCCAGGGATGATTAAATCCCTACCAGAGCAGAGTTTGAGGGGACCCAAAATGGTACTAGAAGAAGGATTGGTTCTGTGTTTTCAGTATGATGTATTAAGGAATTGTTTTCAGTAGAATTTCTTCCTAGTTTGCAATGGTTACATGACCACGTGTGGTTATGTTTGGGTTTTAGCGTCTGTGAATATACCTTACTACCATATCCAAATTCAAACTCCTTCTAAAGATACATTTTTTGGTTTACCACACCCTGGTCTTCAAGAATGGAGCAGAATCTATCAAAAGTTGTAATGGGTTACAAACAGTCAACACTATGATTCTAGACACAGTGTTTCACAAGAGGTAAAACCACTTCATTATGTTGTGATGTGCCCTTCCTTTAACATGAGACTAACACGTATTCTCCATGCTACCCAGTGCCCACCCACCCTCTATCCCTCCTCTACTGTATACTGATGCAGTTCCCGCTGTATCAAGCCCCCCCCCCCCCCCCCCCCACCCTTCCCCTCTGCCTTGCCTGGACCCAATCACATTCAAGCTGCTGAGATGAGCGGGTGATCATGACCACTCAGCTGTGTGGCAGCATCAGCCAATCGCTTAGCCGCTGCTGTGGCGTTGAAGACTGTTGCATCCAATCATGTTCCAGCTGCCCAAGTCTTCAGGAACATCCCCAGCCTGCCTCATTTACATATTGATTTTGCCGTGTGGTATATTTTGATATAGTTTGATGCTGCCTTGTGGTTTGGTTCAGGAATCTTGGTGAGAATGCGCGTGTGGCCCCGGAGGGTGTGTTTCATCCCGTCTGTAGCTTGGCCCGGTATATAACTGGCTATGATTCCTTTCCTCTCGCTCCTCTCCTTTGACTCCTGGATGCAGCAGAGAGAGGTGCCGTCCCCTATAGAGAGTGCTGTGTCCAAGAGCTCCCTCTACACCAGGACGTCCACCGGCTACAGCGACGGGGAGAGCCCCTACCTCCCCAGAGACCTAGACCACTCCCTGGGGATAGCGCGAGAGGAGGTGCTGATTCTGATTTTTATTAGAGAGTAGTGATACATACATACTTGTGGCATCTTTGCACATCCCATTTCAGCAGGTCACACTTTACCTAATCAAGTTTTCCCCTCCTCCCCAGATTGTGATGAAAGAGAAGGAGGTGCTGGAGTGGCAGAGGAAGTACGAGGATAGCCGACAGGAAGTGGTGGAGATGAGGTGAGGTGTACAGAGGCTCGTCATCACTCACATCACCGCTGCGAGGTCCCACCCATACAGCGTGGATTTAAAACCTCTCTGCACCTCTGTTACATGGTGTTGTGTCCTGATGCTTGGTGTCCTGCTTTCAGGCTCCACCCATCACCTTCACTTGACCTGTTAATTGGTTTATCTCTCTCAAACTGCCAAGGCCAATGGCAATGGCAATCGCAAAGCGGAGAGCCAGTTAAAAAAGTCCATGAATTACCAGCATGCCTGGAGAGGTAGTCGGAGGCATAAATGAAGATGAAGTTTATTGTTTTTGATGGCTTTTTGGCTGTGGTTGATATGATATACTTGTGTTAGGGGCTTTAACTTGCAGTCATTTAGCTTGCAACAGCAGAATTAATTACCATCAAATTTGTGTCTACAGATGATCAACCTATGTCCAACAAATAGCTAATGGGAGTTCAGAGAGATGGGGATATGTAGCTCTGAGACTCTTCCCACTCCTCTCTATCAGCAGGTGTTGGGTGGAGGTCCAGCTGGCCACAGCTTGGTTAGTGTGGATAAGACAAAGCTTACTTCATTAGACTGATTGGGCTCGGGATAAGGAGGGACTAAGAGGCTAAGGGGGAGGCATGGCTAATCAATCCTCTTACCTCTTTGGCAGCCTGCTTTTCCCAAAACAAGGTTTCCTATTGGCTCCTGCTGTACATTTGCACGGAGTGTGAGGTGAACTTCCAGCAACAAGAATGAGATGGCAACTGCTAAAAGCAGTGCAGATTAAATGAAAGAATACTCTAAAGATAGCTTTAGTTTAATTTTTTGTGACAGCATAAAAGATACAACTAGCAAGCCTCTGCCAGTGCTGAACAATTTGATCCAACTTGCAAAGCTGCAGCCTCCATAATGGTTTATGTTTGTTTATCGCTTGTGTTGTGGGTTTGATTTCTGACAAAATAGTACGTGTGCACAATGCTGTTTAGTAGAAGTCCCAAGTGTTGGACCTTCCCACCAGCACATGAACACAGCATAAGGCTAAGACTAATGGCGGCAATCCCAGATCTGGATCACTATGGAAATTTAATCAACTGATCCTTGTCCACCAAATTTCATCCAAATGAAAAATATTACTTTTTGAGATATCTTGCCAACAAACTGACAGACAGGGGTGAAAATACAATCTCCTTCTAACTTTGTTGATGGAGGTAAAATAGCATGTGAATGAAGATGTTTTAGAGATGTCATATATTAAATAGTATATGAAATTCATATATGCAGTGTGACATACAGATATATTCTTATGTCATCTATTGATTTCTCATCCATAGGAGAATTGTTGCAGAGTATGAGAAGACTATTGCACAGATGATAGGTGAGTTCAAGATTAAACACAACACTACAGTACATAAAGCAAACATTGGTCATGGGTTACTGGACCCAGTCTTTCTTGTCAGTGCACATTAATTTCTTTTTAAGCCAATCGGTTTTGTCCCCCACCCTTCGCCACTACTTTTTGCCTCAAGTCATTTATTTGCAAATTGAACAGAATACATAAGCTCTGTATGTGTCCTAATCCATTGGCACTGATTTCAGAATGTAAACTATTCAGTGATCCTCTGACTATTTTATGTGCCCGTTTTTCTGTTTCATTGATATGAACTGAATCATGATGCCATTGGAGGGAGATTTGCCCACTTTTGCTCACTCTTGTCCAGGTTCTCTGGGCTCATTTAATTCCACTTCAAGCCCATTCTGTTCACTCTCTGCATTATCCTTGCTCTCACTTACCTCTTCCTCGCCACCTCTGGACATTCCTGACGATTTGATTTTTCCGCTCTCTGATTCCATCTCTTACTTTCATTAAAGCACTGTCACAAAAGGAGCGATCAGTCTCTGCTTGTGCCTAACACTCGGCTCTCTCACACGTCTTGCCCTCCCAGCTTGACTTAACACAGTCCCTTCTTTTCTGTTCTGCTCCCATCTTTGCCCCTTACTGTTTGATAACCCTGTCAGGCATGCCAGGTGAGTAATGCGGACTCTTCCTTCAGTTGTTTGTGTCAGCTCACATCTGTCCATCCGTCCATCAGAGAGAGGGGAGCAGATGTGCTCACTTTCTTCGTCTTGTCTAGTGACATTTGTTTCGCCATTTCTTTGTCTTTCATATGTCGAGACCTTTTTGTTGTACTTTTTTTTTTCTTATTCTGAGAAAAGGAAAGCATCTTTTGGCATTTTCTGTTTTGCTGCCATTTATGCCTTTGTTCAGATCCTGACATTAAGTACAGTAAACCTTCCACAAATTTGATCAAAACCATTTAGTTGTATAAACACCTTGACACACACTCACATATCTGCACTTTGCTTTCTCCTAATATCTTAAGTCATACAGGTAGGATTAGTGAGTTAAGCATGTTGGTCATCTAAGCCTGTGACAGGAAAGGAAAGCAAAGGAATGGAAAGGGAAAGCTGGGAAGGGGCTGACAGGAAGATTTATCAATTAATTCTGATGAGTCTTTACTGTTTACAGGTCTCTTTGGTTTTCCCATTCAATTTTTGTTTTGTCTGCATGCTACACTAGGTTTATCAGCAACACTCATATAGTAAATAGTTCAAAAAATTCCACTAATCCACTAATCCATTTTGATATATTTGTATTTCAATATATTTCAAGTGCATGGATGTGAGTGTGAGTTTATGCGTGTGTGTGTGTGTGTGTGTGTGTGTGTTTGAGTGTGTGTGTGTGTGTGTGTGTGTGTGTGTGTGTGTGTATGTGTGTGTGTGTGTGTGTGTGTGTGTGTGTGTATATGTGTGTGTGTGTGCGCGGCCACTACAGCAGAATCTTTATTCCATAGACTGTTGGTCTGATCTCCAGTTTATCTGTGTGTATATCCATCAGAGGATGAGCAGAAAGAGAAGTCTCTTTCCCATCACACCATCCAGCAGCTGATAGTGGAGAAGGATCAGGCCTTGGCAGACCTCAACTCAGTGGAAAAGTCTCTGGCGGACCTCTTCCGACGCTACGAGAAGATGAAAGACGTGCTGGAAGGCTTCCGCAAGGTGAAGTACACACACACACACACACACACACACACACACACACACACACAGACGTAAACTATTCACATCTAATGAGCACTCGCTGCAAGAGCGAGCTTGAAAGTCATCTGAAATTTTGATCGACAACCCTTATGGCCCTGTAATGAAAATGTTTCTCGCTCCGTTCAGAATGAAGAGGTTCTAAAGAAGTGCGCTCAAGAATATCTGTCCAGGGTCCGTAAGGAGGAACAGCGCTATCAAGCCCTGAAGATTCATGCAGAGGAGAAGCTAGACAAGTGAGCCCAAGCTTATTCTCATTATCTCACATTCATCCAACTATCACTATGTTGTTTTCCCCTATGAAAATAAGACAAAAAACACTGTAACTACGCAATAACTAAATCCCCAGGTGAAATGTGTTTACATATAATTAGCTATTTAATTGGATGTATATTCTACTGTACCTGTTTGGATTGGGTATTTATAAAGATTAAAAGTAAAGTGAGGCTATACTGAGGTGACTTGAGTGTCAGTTGCTGCCGACTACTGACTTACACTGTGATGTGTGTTTCCAGGGCCAATGCAGACATTGCTCAGGTGCGGGTCAAGGCCAAGCAGGAGCAGGCAGCCTACCAGGCCAGTCTGAGGAAGGAGCAGATGAAGGTGGACTCTCTGGAGCGCACCTTGGAGCAGAAGGTCAGTCAGCCTCCTCACTAGCACACCAGCACAGGAATGTAAACATAGGAATTTATGTCTACAAAGCCTGAAAATTTCCTGAGGGACTTGATCATAGACATGTACCAACTTCCATGCTGTACTATGTCTACATGTATGTAAATGTGTCTCAGCTGTTGTCTTGTATTACCACTTCAGGTTCAGTATCCAAATGAAATCAGATGGCATAGGCCAGTATAAATAGTTTCAGGCATGTATTACGTATAAGGTTTTATCCTTTACACCACACCTGGGCACAACAGGGAGGAGTGTATGCTATCCAATAACCTTGAAAGGAAATGTTAAGAGCTGAGTACATTTCGCTGTTTACAATTACACTTCAAGGAATGAAAATCACAACCGTTTGTAAAAGGAAATATGTACTAATGGCTCCTGATTTTTGGATTCTACAGAACAAAGAGATTGAGGAGTTGACAAAGATCTGTGACGAGCTGATTGCCAAGATGGGGAAGAGTTAGCGGCAACGCCACATCCAGGCCAAAGCTCACAGAGAGAGTGGTGGTGGAAGAATTACTTGGAGAAAATATTTTACCACTCTTCACTGGACTGATGGACATCTAAGGCCAAAGTGACCTTAGAGTTGTATTTCCTACTGACTTTGTCTATACAGGATCCACAGGAACGGCTTCCTCTTTATCACCTTGTACATTTTGATGTGTCAATGTATTTTACTGTATCAGGGGTCTGGTCTAAAAGTTTTAGAAAATGTGCATACCATATCACTAATGAGTGTGTGTGTGCATGTGTGTGTGTGTGTGTGTGTGTGTGTGTGCATGTGTGTATGAGAGTGTCTGTTTTTGTGTGCTAGTATGAAAATGAGAGAAACTGAGAGCATTGATTGTGGGTTAAATTATCTACGATGATGTTGCCATGACAGCCACTGATGGAGAAGACTGTTTACCCACTCCTGTTGTTGTCTCTTCTTGATATAAGAGAAAGATAGCTTTTGAAAAGAGTAACAGAGATAGCATATATATATATATATATGACCTAGATTAATGAATAAAATGTTGAGTTACACCACTAAGAGAATAAAAAACATTCACAATAGCTTACTGCATGTGAAAGAGGAAAGATAAACTTGTAATGTTTATGTTTGTATATAGGAAATTCCAATTATGAAAAAGACTCACCTGCATTTTTGATACAGTTATTGTCATTGAAAACCTGCTTTCCTCATGTAACCTTGTAGATACTTGTCATACTTGTCATAGCTTTCTTGATGAAATCGTGGGATTTTATTTTTTTGATTTTATTTTGATATAAAGGAAACTAATTGTGACTGTAATCAGTTGTGACCAGGAGTAATTTAATTTTGGATGGATATGTCCTAGTCCTGCAATGGTTGTTGTGTCACACTGAGGAGCAACTCAGACTTCTCTGCACAGCTACTGTACAGCATCTGCTTACAAAGTGCAATAAAAGATGGCAATACAATTTACTGGTGTTACTCTCGTTCTTTCACTGCATAATACATCATTGCACTGAAACACGTGACATAGTGTTCAGCATAATCAAACCTAGAGTCTGCCGTTTTATACCTAGCAAGACAGGGCCCAAAACTTTCTCTGTGTTTGTGTATTGTGTTTCTGTGAGGCCAGCATTAAGAGTTTAGCTGACCTGGCATGGCCAATGATAAATTAGGATGGGATTAAGATTATTCCACAATGTGCTTCTCTCAGTCTGTCCAGTGCAGAATCAACAAGCACATGTGATCTTGTCTGTGTAAATGATGCAATGACGCATTGCAGACATTTGTCATTCCTCTCTCCCCTCCTTCACATGGTAGATCATCTATGTTTCTTATCTAAGGTGATTGTAATGTTCAGTTAACAGTTTCACAGGTATGGCAGTATTCTCTCTTGACAACATAGAGCATACTGTGAGACAGCTTACAGCCAACTTCAGGTTACCTCCTACAGGCCACGGGACAAATAAATCCCTATGTAATAATGGCATATATACAAAAGCACCTGTCAAGTGATGCTGAACAAAGACTGAATAACCTCACATGGGAAATCTAAAATATAAGGCTCCAATCACTGTATGACACCTTCGCCTGTAACTCTCCTATATGCTGTCACCAAAGTGATTAGCATGATCTAAAATTAATGGATAGGTGAAGTGCCACAATGCAATGGAAGATGGAGCTCAGTTTCACACTGTGGTCAGTCCTGGTGCAGCAGGGATGAGGAGGATCTATACATGACATAAGAGGAAGGGCAGGAGCAGGTCAGGATAGGGGCAAGTTAGGGAGGGGCCAACGTGTGGACGGGCGTGGCTCGAGCACAGAGGTCTGCAAGGTGTGTGCCACAAGATGAGTCTCACTGCTTTACCTCTCTAGCCCTACCAAGGAAACTATTGCATCTCAAAACAGCCGTGGGGCCCAGCGGAGGAGCTGGTAATCTCCTAGTCAGTACAGGCGGGGATATTAGCTCATCTGATAGTACAGATTAAGCTCAGGGGGCTTTAGGGGCAAACAACCTGCTTTTCAGTGTGCGATCAGGACGACCAAGGACCACCAGCGACATGAGAGCTGTCCAGTACTGTCCGCTGCTCCTGCTCTCCCTAGTCCTCCTAGCTACCTACAGTAAGGACTTTATTTTCTTCCACTCTATTCCCCTGGATCCTTCTTTTTTTCCCACCTTTACCTCATCCAGCCTTCCCTCTGGATCACTGTTCTACCCTCTGTCCTCCTGTCATGTGAACTCTCAACCCTTGTTGGTTTCTCCTTTGCTACCCTTGAACTTCACTGTGAGGTTTTCTTCAGATCTATACCTTCTCATCGGCTTTGTTCATATTGTCTAAGATTGTCTTGCATCTACATGTTTTATATTTCAGCTTCTCTCTTTTTCATAACTGGTGTTCTGGTGATAGTGAGAGGCAGGAACCTGCTGATTGGAGAACGGGTGCTTAAAGGCTCTGACTGTCAAAACCGGGCTGTGGCTGTCAGTTTACAGGAAGACAGATGCTGGATATAACAGCCCTAGTCTTGTGTTTTCAAAAAATGGCATGCATGTTTTATCACTTTGGTCAGGCATTTGATATTAACACCCGATTTCTAATATTGATATATGCTGATTAACGCTTGTATGCTGATAATGTTAATATATCTTATAATTCCCTTGAGTTTTGCTTCCCTTCAGTCTGTCATCCTCTTCTGTAACCAGCATGCCATCCTAGCAGCTAATCTCCTAATAGGCCTGGAGGCTAATTCTTCTAGCATGCATGGAGAGCGGCTGTGCTGTTGGGATGGATTGGGGTCAACTAGAGATAGCAGGGGGCATTTACATGCCATGTCAACACAGAAGAAAACAGACCAGCTACTCATAATCACTCGAGAGTTTGCTGTTATTATTGATATTATTTTCCTGTTAAAATGGTGCTGTATGCCAACCTAAAAGACATGAGGTCTTGTTCCAAAGGCTGAAATTTCAGTGCGTTCCTATGCTGTCATATAAAGTTGATTGGGCTGGTTTGATCTAAAACTATAATTTCATTTGTCTGAACTTGTATGGAGACACATGGTTTTGACTCTCTGAAAACTGTTTTTTGCCCTCCTGCCATCCCTGACTGGCTGATCAAAGAAAAGCGTCCAGGGTTAAAGGAGGTTAGTTTTGTTGGCCAGAGAGATGTGCTGCTGTGGAGACTGTTTGTAGCTTTCAGTGGTTCCTGTGAGTCTCTGTTTGATCCTCTTAGCAAAGAGCATGAAAGGCTGTTTCTGAAGAGAGCCATTTTAGAATTTCAGAGACGGATGGAGGATTTCAAAAGGAAGTGTAAAAAAGATATTTCAAAGGTCAAGAGTAATTCTCAAACAGTTGCTCTTCTCTCTGGAGAGGTTTAGAAAGGCATTTAAGTGCTTTAGTGGGGCTGGCGTGGGATGGGTTGGAGAGTTGACCTAAAGCTGTGGCTGAAGGAGAGCCATGTTTATGAGTGGGAGGTTGCTAGTTCCATTCTTTGGATGAGCTGGCAAGATTTGGATGGAGGAAGTGAGTGAGTAGTGCTGTCCCCTCACTTCACAATTACTGTCAATGTGACTTGGAATAAAGTCACCCCACTCGCACCCCCATCCGACCACTGCCACCCCTCACTGGGTGTAATTGTACCATACCTGTTCATACATGCTCAGCAAATCTATGTACCACGGGTAAATAAAGGTTAAAATCATCTAGAGTACGCCATGATGTGATGCAGTCACAGTCAATGTGTGTACTTAACGTCCCAGGACAGCTGCAGCTCTGACTGTGCATTAAGAATCTGGACACTTACACCAGTGTCTTACCATGGCTTTTTAAAGGAAAATACCAGCAGTCTTTGGTAATGACTCATGCCTTGACAGGAGTTGATACATTTAACCACTGGGCATCTTTTACCATCACTGAGATATTTGGTGGACATTTTGGTGTATATGATTTTCAAATGTTAGGAGTTTTGTGGAACTTCAAGTGATTAACGCTACATGTTCAGATACACTGTAAGTTTATGGCATGGATGAACCAGTACAAAATGCTAAGTGCCTCAATAATGGAAAAAGTGGTTCCCATCAACAGGAGTATCAACTTGGCCTTTTAAAAAAATCAAGGTAAAACAATAACATGCCTCCCCTGATTCAATGCACAGTTAGATTATCGATTCCTATCAGAGCAAGAAAACACTGGTATTGCCCTTGAAGTGTGCATCATTAACAACCTGGTCTGGTTTGATAATGTTTCTGTATGGTGCTACACTGCCAGCAGTGTTTCCCCTTCACCTGCTGTGTTATATTAACAGGGGTTTTGACACACATCCATATTATGTTCCAATATGTTCTTTTTGTCATGCCACAATGTGATTTGTTTTGATTGTACTTTAGTGGGAGTATCAGCATGTTCTGTATCAGTATTTTGTTCCTTTCCTCTTCAGGTGAGGCTCTGCAATGTTACACCTGTATGGGGTCCAATAACGAAGACTGCAACCGGCAAGGCTCCAAAATCTGTCCCAGCTACTCTGATGCCTGCGCTGTAGTGGTGGGCCATGACAGTGAGTCCAACAGTGACAGTGTAGTAGCCTTTCTTTTACTAGCTCACTTCACCTTTGCTTTTCCAAATCAGAGTCCAGATAGTGAGACATCTGTAGAGACCACAGACAGTACAGAAAACTTAGAGATACTATAGTAATGAATATAGTAATGCAATGTAGAAATATAAAAATTATAGTAATGTATAAGTCAATATGAACTGGTGTATGTGTATGTGCATGTGTGTGTAGTTGTGTGTAAATGGAGGACAGGCTGCAGTCTGGAAACACATCTCAGTCAGCAGGGGGTCTGGGGCTTTTAAGGGAATGAACAGCTTTGCTACTTCTGTTCAGTCAATATCCTTAATTAGGATACCATGTGTTCCTGTCACCAAGGCAATTCCTCTTCACAAAATTATGATAAGTTAACTCAGATTTTTATTTATAGCTGCACTAGGCAAGATTTTTCTGTAAAAATACACGTCTTATCTGCCTAAATCACAAAGTGGGGCTGCAACAGAGAGGAGCATATTTTTCTCCCCTTCTTGAGACTCTGTAGATTCACCCATTTGCCCAAATGAAGTTCTGGTATCAGGTGTAGCAGGAAACCTTCTCATCCCACAGGAAGTGACAAATCAAAATTTAACCAAAAAACACAATCTCCTAAACAGCAGTGAGGGAGCGCTTAGTCTTTAGCCTCTCTTGTCCCTTTGGTATCCTGGTATAAAGCATCACAGATCGGTCGGGTTGGTAAATATGAGCAGTTTGTAGATGTCACATCACATAATTTCTGGGCATCGAAGTTCAACATTTTCAAACAGTTACATCTTGCTACCATTTGAAGCCACCAACGTGCAAAGTTGCCTACTGCAGCTTTAATATTGGGGCATGTTTAATCTAATTTCACTTAAATTAATGAAACCGTGTAAGACTATGACAGAAACTATTGTAATTGACATCTATTTGGGTCTTTCTCAGGCGGGGTGATGAAGTCGTGCTCCTACAGGTCTTTCTGCAGCCAGGCCAACAGCCAGGGGTACAGAGCACCAGGGGTCAGAGTTCACTGCTGCTACAGCGACGACTGCAACGTGTCGGGTGCCTCCAGGCTGCAGGGACTCAGCTATCTGCTGCTACTTCTGCCACTGATGTTCCACATGTTTTTTTAAGTAGACTCTACCCCAGCTATGCCAATTACTACAGTACACCTGTATCCATGTGCAACACAAATACAAACTACTACATTTGTACCCATTTGCCCCAACAATGCCAAATAACTCTACCCTGATTTCCAACTGTACATGCCATCCTTTACTAAACTACTTTTGCCCTCTGACTTACTGTACCTACCTATCTAGCCATCGAAGAGTTACAAAGAAGAGCTTAAGCAATCAGTTGTGACTACATGGATAATGCAAACCATGTTGGATTGTTGCCATTCAGAGGTACTCAAGTAGATGCGTCTTTCAATTGATTTCAACAAGCCAATAATTAGAAGAGCCAAGAAGATCCTAAGGAAAGTACCAAAACAACCCGGCAGGTGCAATTTATCATGTAGGTTTGGTTTTTACCATCTACATTGAAGAGGAAGTAATGTGACTTCTTCAATTTCCTCACTCTTGTGTGATGCGTAGCACATTATCCATGCAATCACAGGATGATAGGTGTGAGGGAAAAAAAGTGCTATGTAAATTTATTCAAACCACCTGCCAAACAACACTTCACTTACACATTGTAGTATTCTGCCTGCTTACTTATACATACCTATAGTACCTACACAATACCAAAATATTACCTGCTGTACACTCACTACCTAATGTACCCACCTGCCTGCCTGTCTACCTACCCCACTAATGTAGACTATATCACTGACAGTTCAACCACATAGGAACACATAACCATCCTTTCTGTGCATTTTAAGTAGTTGAAACCTCTCCAAATTGCAGGTTATATATAGAAACTGATAGCAAATGTAACCATCTTAATCCTAAGTACTGGTTCCCTTTGTCTTTCAAAAACAGATTTTAAGACAAGATAATCATCCACTGACAAGTAGCACCAAAATGTGCAATTGTACACTGTTGTTTTTCTTGTGTCTGAGATGGGACTGGTTACAAACACGCCCTCCACCAATGTTTTTCATTGGCCAGGGGGAATAAGTGGCCATATCCCCTATCGCAGCAGATGCTACTGTAGCTAAATATGGTACTGAGAAATTCATTAGCTTGTGTATAGTTAAACCACTAGCCTTTTACCTGTCAATCGCACATCTGACTGTATACTGTGTGAGATATTTTGGAACTATGGCGGTGAGAGAACTGTGCTCACGCATTGCAAATCCACATAAGCCTTTTACATGCCTGTGGCCAGGTGTATTACACTGATGAGCCTAATCCTCTCCAGTTGAAGCCATTTAAAGAATTACTGGGTTTTTAAACAGAGCTTGTGCTCTCTTCGCTGGAGGATGGACCATAAGCAGAGGCTATTTATAAAGAAAGATTGCAGGAACTCAGCCCCTAGACCACAAGATGTGTCCAGTGGGTGACAAACACAAACACTTTATACTGTGTTGTGTCATTTTCTTCTGCAGTAATTGGCTTGGAACTCCTGCTAGGACATGCTGCTAATCCATAGACCATAATGTGTTTCTGGTATAATATTGTGTACACTACATGCAAACCCTGCAGCTGCTGTATGTCCTTACACAACATTTTTAGTACTAAATAAGGACATCCATTTGAAAGTGTGGAGGTGGGGTGCTATAATAAGCCTCACCAGGTTTTAGCCTCAGCTGCACACTCATATCTTCTGTGCATTCTTTTACTTACTGCTATCTTATGTAAATGTCTCATTATGTATGCAAAAAATATTCTAAATCTAATAGTTAACCTTAAGAAACTAGGAATTTTTCCCAGCCTCTCTCTACTGTATAGTCTATATTGTAAGGAACTGTATGCTACTGTTGTATGCCAGGATGCAGGTAATACTAGATGTACAGACAGATGAAAGACCAAATGTTAACATTGTTCACTTTCATAGTTCATTGTAAATACAATCAATATAATAGTCTTTTTTTTTTTTTTAAAAACTGTGTCTGTGTATGAACTTATTTCATAAGTGTATGTATGTGTGTTTGTTGATTTTCCAGCTATTTGAAAGCATGCAAATTCCTGTCTGCTTAATGCTGACATTTTTTATCACTTTCTATCAGGAAATCAACACTGCACTACCCATTAGAGGAAAAACTAACTATCCCACACAAACACATTTATTGAGCTCATCACCCTAATGACAACTCATATCATATTCCTATACCGACTTACATCCGTGGCACTAAAGCACTCAATAGTGACCTTTTTGTACTTTATGGTATTCTCCTATGGTATCATCACTATAATATTCCTATAGAGAGTTAGTACTGTGATAGCTTTGCTGTGACATTTGTGTGGTATTGTTCTAAAATTTACAATAGGATGGCTATAATATTTTTTCTTGAGGGCAGATATTATGTGATCTGACCCATACTTTCTCTCTATTGGGAATTGGAGGCATGGCAACACAAGACTATATCATCTCTAAGCTTACATTATAGAGCAATAAATCTTTAATAGGTGCTCTTAATGTAAAATGATTTGAACTAGGGGTGTAACTACCTATACATTCAAATTATTGGTCTGGAATACGTGACATGCAAAAAAGATTGAGTGGTTCTTTTGAAAATCATAAATATTATTGACAATGTTGATAGTGTCTATATTGATAATTAGTCATTCTGAGTGATATGCTCCACACATTTGGGTTTGTGGGTATGTGTGCGTGTGTATGTGCTTGTCTATGTGAGGGTGAGTGTATGAATGGGCCAAAACAAAACAATACAAATCACAGAAAACAAAAGACATATTTGAGGCTATGTAGACTGGGCCAGTGAATGTGTTGACATGCACATTAATAAGCTGGTATTACTGAGACGCTGAAGTATTCCATTTGTGAGTTGGTGCATGCCATATCCTGTGTACACTAGGATAAGCTCATATCTCAATTATTGGAAACCCAAACATTAGCAGAGATATGATATGATACCAGGTGATATGATACTGAATCATGTTGACATATTGTCATCATATTTGGACATCATATATGATGACAATATGTCAACATAATTCGGTATCATATCAGCTATATGGTTGGCTTCTGTGACATTTCCAAGATAACATTCCCAATATTCTGCATATCAATTTATACAGGTTTATTTGTGAACAAGGTATGAAGGCGACTAAACAGCCAAGTCCCAACTATGAACTTAACAGGATATAAATTAGTATCTGAAATACTCTGTGCATGTAAATCAGCCCATTGAGGACTGTGAAGTGTGAACACATGGGCTTTTGGCAAAAGGGAGCTTGTGTGAACCATTAAGATAACAGACAAGAGTTCACTCTATCTTTACGTTACAAGGGAGATGTTTATTCATGTGTGAGTGTGGTGTGTGAGTCCATGCATGTGTATGTGTATGTAATGTTTCTGGTCTTGCAGTTCACATGGTCACCACTGTGAGGCAGTCCAGCCATACCTTTAACTTCAGCTGTTGCAGTCAAATCTGCACCACTGTTTCAACTCATATTGACCAACCACGCCTTATGGGCGCTTCTGAGATCGGCTTCAGTCAATAGTAATAATAATTGTTGTACTATTTATTACTGTCTGCTGGAGTTTATTCTTTATTTAAAAATGAGAAATCTCCCTCTCTCTCGCTTCCTCTGTTTCTCTGATTCTCACTCTCACTCTCTCTTACTTTTTCCCTCTCTCTCTCTCTCTCTCTCTCCCTCTCCCTCTCCCTCTCTCTCTCCCTCTCTATCTCCCTCTCCCTCTCCCCCTCTCTCTCTCCCTCAGTGCCTCTCCTCTCCCTGCCCCCCTAGTGATGTCCTGCAGGTCTCTCCTTTGACAGGCAGGTGTGAGAGTGTGAACGGACTGCCCTGGAGGGGGATTGACACTGACCCCAAACCGTGAGTCTCCAGGCCTGTTCCGCCGGAGCCTGTTCTGGGTGCTCATGTCCGCAGACAGCCCAGAGAGTGGCCCCACGTCAGCCCTCATCAGCTTTATTTGGAAGGCTTTCTTTCACCTTAATTAGGATGGGACGGGTGGGGGTGGGATGCCTAAACTTACAGAGCTGAGGGGCTGAGGGGGGTTGGACGGGTCAAGGTGCTGCTGAGGTGTAGGCGGGGTGTCTGAAGTTTGTCTTTTTGGGCTCATAGTTCAATTCCGAATGTTCAACAGTGTTACAGTCACGATTCACTCAAGTGAGATTGTTCATGCACCGTGTGATGCCCCTAGTTCCGTTATTCTTGTGTGAAATGTCACTCACTCTTTTGTCTGATAGACATATTCTAGTGCAGAGTTTCTAATTTGATGGAGGATTTGAAGGTGCAATCACAGCGAAAGCCCCCGTGGAATCGGAGCCTCGCTGGACAATAACACCAGTCACTGTATTCTCCACATGTACGCCATCTGAGCGAAAAGTGAAGGTCATCTCCATGGCAACTTTGCTGTTTAAATTGGAGTATGTTTAATCCCAATCCTCTGGCACCTGAAGACATTATCACCACAAATCCCACTGTCGCTCATCAAAGGAATGAGCTGGCTGCCCTTTACAGGAGGCTGTGCGAAAGCAACAGGCTAAAGAAAACTCGTGTCAACAGTTCCACAGTATAGCCAAGCTAGCTCAGCCACGTTTCATTCCTTGAAAAAGCCACCGAATGTCCCCGAAAATGACATGTGATTTTTTTGTGCCTTGTTAACAGACAGGATTTATCAATTGTTGAGTAGGTTGTGAGTTGGCTGCGGCCTTAACCCCCCTCTGGAAAGATGCTTTTGAAGTCTCTCTGAGAAACTTGCCAACATCTCTAAAACCATCACACACAGTCATGCTTCCATGTTTTCGATAATGGGATTATCTATTAAGAACCTTCTTGCATTTTTATCATAACACTCATTTGCTAGTTGTATTGACTGTATGACGTATTGGTTATGACAACAGGCTGCAGCACAACTGATTAGATTGGGTCAATATGAGATGTAAAAACAGTTTCATACAAAAGCATAACCTGTGGTATTTTAAGAAGGCAATTATGTTATACGGCAGGAATGAATGTATGGTTGTGTTCATATCACTTCTGTTCTGATGATATCGGGCAGCTGGCTCCTCCCTCATGTGGACATGAACTTCTGAACCGTCAGTGGAATCCAGGCCCAGCCAACACCGGCCAACCTGCTCATCCAGGACAGCTCCTTTCTCTGGAGAAAGAGCAGTTTGAGTCGGGCCAGGAAGGGCACGGCTGTCTTGGCAACACTGAGTTTTGGACGGGTTCCCCTCAAAATAACCAACAGCAAGAAACCAACTTAATGAGTTGTCTGTTCTGGGCAGCGCTCTACCTTTAAATCATTGATCAACTGCTCTCTGCCAGGCGAAAGCCAATATCAGTGACTTGGATGGACGTGACCAATGGGTGCAAAAACAAACAAACACAACCTAGTTAAAGAACACACACTGCCCAACATCAAATGCTTGTGCCATTGTCGGGAGGGAACAAAAGCACTCAGGGGGAATGAGAGCGTGTGAGACGATGGCTGTGTTTACAAGCGCCCGGGTCCTGGCTGGTCGGCCCGGGTTCACCCAACGGTCACCGGTTCTGAGGTCTCCGGGTCTCGGGTCTTTTTGAAAAAGATCTGTGAAGCAGAATTAAAGTGATCTACCTCCGGACTCCGGACAGAGGACCAAGGGCTCTGGGTCTTTGAAACAGGGAAGAGGAGAGAAAGAGAGAGCCAGAGGGGGAGAAGGGGGACGAAAGAGGGAGCCAGGGGGAAAGGGGAGAAGGAGAATTGTGTGTAATGAGTGCGTTCCCCTGCCTGAGCTACTTTGAAATGTGACTAAATGGCCCACCCTCTGTGAGGCCTGTCCCTGAGTTGAGGGCAGCGAGGGACCCACAGACAGGACCTGAAGCTGACAGCAAACACAGCACAGACTCAGAAAGGTAAACAGCACGTTTGGACAGGGATTCGATTTGATCTCACAAACCGTTAAAAGCAAAATGTGAAACAGACTGATTAATATGGATGCAATGTTTCTTGGGATGAAAGAATAAGCCTTTCTTTTCAACTAAATCCCTACTGTGTGTGTATTACTTCCATTAAAACACTTTCTCTATGTTTACCTGAAGTTCCTGAAGTAATTAACAAGGTGCATTAACAACTCAGTTCACATGTTGAGCCGCTGATTTTTGAAATTCCTAACGCAGTGGTTCTGAAACTGGAATGCTCCAGGGAGTCGCAGAATGATTTACAAAATGACAGAATATTTTTCTCAGACAATTTTTGTATTCTGTCCTCCTTCCTGCTGCCTTTTTCACTTTTCTCTTTTCACCACTTTAAACGATACTGTATTTTGATACAATGTTATATTTCATGTATTGTGTCATTATTATGCGCTGTGATGTCTGTGTCTGTGTGTGATAGGACATGTCATAACATAATAAAAAGCACTGCCTCAACACATAAATACAGATTTCATGAGCAACATACAATTTATGCTCCTTACTTTTTCTACATAAACAAGATATTTCAGATGTGATTGCTATTCATTGGTGGATCCGTGCCAAGTAAACATGCTTTGAGCCAACATACAGCGACTAAAGCCTCTACCATATGTTCTCTACAGTCGTCTCCTCCTTCCCAGTCCCTCTCATGAGGAGACACTGTTTGCACCATTTCTGTATCAGCTATGGCTGTAGTACAGGCTGTCTATTTTTGTTATTCCCCACAGGATGAACAAAGGGAGCAGGATTATATAGAGAGGGCTCCTATTATGAGCTTTTTGTAGAATTACCACTTTTCTGCTAATTCCATCTATCTCACTACCGCTGAAGAAGCCAGACTGGACCTATGCACGGGGTCTCAGGTTCCAATGGGGAAAAACTGATAATTGACCATTGGTAATTGACAGTTACCTGCCTATGTGAGTGTTTGCCAAGTCCACATAAACACCTACACACCCTAAAAAGAAAACCCAGACAGGGTCAAAGATATGGAGAGCTGTGGGAGGGGAAGGGAATATAATGAGATGGGTAACGCAATAGTGGGGCTGACTGTGTTGAATGAGTGTAGAGGGGAGGATAACAAAAGAGAGGAGAGGAAAGCAGACCTTGGAGCCAAAACCAAATCACATCAGTAACCGCTGCGCCCCGGGGTGAGGGCAGGCTCAGTCAGCCGTACCATGCAACTGGGATAATTAGTTTTGGAAAGGAAAATCAACTGATATAATTGAGCATTCTCCTCTAATGAAGATCCTCTGTGTTGTCACTGGCGAGGCGCTAATTGACGGGAGAGGGACGGACGGGGGCAGCGAGGGAGGGGATGAAGGGCTGAGCAGGATATGATGGTGGAAGTGCTGCCCACGCTGGCAACCTGAAGCTTTTCAGGTTAGTTGGGTCTCTGTAAACGGGTTTTATTTAGTTGCCGGTGACTCACTGTCTGCTTCCGCTCTCAGGAGCAGACACAAGCACGTTCGCGTGTGTGCGATTGGGCGTGCGCACCACCTTTTCGCCTTGTTCCCTTTAAAGTTTCTCCCAGAGATGAAAGAGGATCCGCCGCTGCATTTTTTGGGGGGGGGGGGTGAGATAAGTAGAGATGGGGGAGGTACAGAGGAGGGCAGGGTCTAAAAAAATCACAGGAGTCCTCAGGCTTTGGGGGGGTGGGGGGGTGGGGGGTGGGGGTGGAGGGAGTTTAGGGGGTGCACAGGTCGTGTTGGGGGTTTCGATTGAGGGAAGCGGAGGGTCGAGGATTTGCGGAGGGGGGCTTTGAGGAGGGGTCATGGTGAAATCAGTTGAGGGGGATAATAGGAAAGCAAATTGGTTTTGACAAGTTAGGGGAGCTGGAAGTAATGCAGTCCTTTTAAAGAGGAGATGAGGGAATATCCAGCGAAACCATGAGATAATCAGGGGTACCATTCAGGAGTGGGGTGAGGGGAAGGACCCAGGCCAGAACACTGGGCCTGCCCATGACCCTTCTGGGCCTGGGGAACAGGGTCAACACCCGAGTCCGGCCTACAGGGGGCGACAGGTTTACAGCAGAGTTGATCGCTTACTGTAAGTGACAGTTGTGATTTTAAGCTTTCAGTGTTTCACTGTTTCAGTGTGTTTCAGACAGGGACATTGTTTCAGGGATAGACATTATTTCATGTGTGAGAGAAGAAAAAATACTATTTCTTTTTTTTACTTAATAATTATTAAACACTTTGCTAACCTTCTTGTCATTTACTCAAAGCAGAAGACATTAAATGTTAGCTGCATTGCAACATACCGTCCTGTCAACCTTTTAACCCTTTCAGAAGATGAATTCTGTACTGATTAAAGATAGTTTAAATCAGTAATGGGTCAAATAAATAAAGCTCCTTCATAATTATGTTGAAGACACCTGCACTGCAAAAAATATTAAGGCAGTTCAACTTAAAAACATAAGTTTCCTTGCTGCCTTAAAATTGTGAGTTGACTGAAATAGTACTGAATAGTTAAGTCAAAGATAATTAGTTAGTTGTTCTAATGTAGAAAAGCTAACTGAGTGAACTTAAGACAATAAGTTCTGTCTAGTCATGCTGATTCATGTTTCCAAGTTGAATGCATTAATTGATGAAACATTGAATATCCAATAACACCGAAATCCAGTGTTATTTATTTTTCCACAAGGTTTGCTACGTTTAAATTTCTCTTGTATCACATGAGTAATACACAGTTCAGCATATAGTATGCAGCTGCAATACACTTACTTGTCATGGATTGTACTTGCCATGTGCATCAGAGAGAAACTTATTTGATTGTGAATTCCCAGATACATAGATAAGATAGATAGTAGATTTTATCATGTTTTTTTGTTTTTTTTGTTTTGTTTTTTAATCAGAATTTGACCTATGATTCACCAAACATACATACATAACAAGTCTTTGTAACTTCATTCAAACCAGAAGAAGGAAGAGTTTCTGGAGAGTTAAACCGAATGCAATGCATACTGGGAAGTCTGCTAATAAACTAACAGTGCTGAGTTTAGTGAATGCTTTATAAGGTGTTCTTTCAACTCATAATTTTAAGTCACAAGATGTGAACTCATGATTTAAGTCATGAAGCTCATAACTAGCACTTTTAAGTTGAAATTGACAAACACATCTATATACATTGTGTTAATGGATAGGTGAGTTGATTTCACTAAATTGAACTATGAGTTTTTACAGTGATGTTTTACTGCTTATGAAGTTCTGTAAGTGCATTGCCTCGTGTGTGACAATTACATTATGTATTTGTCAGTCAGTTAGTATAGAAAGACAGGCTTACATTCAAGCAGACAGACAGACAGACAGACAGACAGACAGCATGATCCTCTATCCTCTCTCACACATCTCTGGAATCAGGCAGCGTCCCCAACAGCAGGCTGCCTGCCAGATTAGCTCCACTGGCAGCCAGCTAGACAGACTGCTCACAGCAGCCAGCACAGAGACAGACTGACGCAGAGCAACCAGCTAAGGTGTTTGAACACAAACAGAGGATTAACAGAGTCCCGGGCATGGAGGTGATGGTAAATAAAACACCAAACAGGCCCACTCCACAGGACAGCAGGTCCAAATAGACTCAGAGCCACTGTCGGATGCGGCAGTTGTTACCAAATGATTTCACACTCATTTCGAATTAATGTTGGTGGGTAATGGAGCTCTGGTTCTGCGTATTGCTGTTCGATGTGCTAGAGCTGACTTAATACGGAGAGTAGGAATTAATGCAACCGGTTATGCTAGGGTTTTTCAATTGTCAAGGAATTACTTCTTTTTTTTTTACTTTTCCTACTGAAATAGCAAGGGGGGAGCTGATTGTAACACAGGATGATCTTTTGTGGAGCTGAAATGGAAAATTCATGCTGGTGTCAACATAGACAGTGGTAGAAGTAAGCGGATGAGATAAAGTCAAATTCTCCCTGTGCTCGCTGACACCTACATGGCTTGATCTATCTTTTTCAGATATAAACACATATATATAGCAAGAGAAAAAGACTCACAGGTCTGATGCAAGAGTGCAGCCTCAACCTCTCACACCCTCTGTCTAACGCAGAATGCAATTTGCTGTTGTTGTCAACTTTGACAATAGTTGAATTGCAAATAAAACACACTCTCTCTGACACACACACACACACTTTTTTCAACTCTCATATGAGTCATGAGTCGCAGACAGTACCTGTGATTATTTGCACATGGCTCTCAACATCATTGTTCTGCTCCTTGAGATGTCTGTCAACCAGACTTGGTTATTTACATGTAATATATACTGTATAATAAGAATAAAACTCTATAAAACTTAAAATGTATAAAACTTATATGATAATGACTTAAATGAGGATAAAAAAGGTAGATGAACTCAAGTATTTCACAAATAAAAGTGAACTGAGATAAGTTTATCCTTTCATTTCATTCTCCTATCAGCAAGACCTTAGTCAATATTTGCCAATAGTTTGTTCTATCCTGCTTGGAGCACCAGATTAGTGGGATTTACAGCATCAGGACAGTAATAAATAAGAAAAAAAAATACTAAATTGACTCTCAAATACACTCTCAAATATTTCTGGCACTCATTGTGGCTGGCCCCGCCCATCTGGTATGCCAAGCTGGTAAGAACAAAAGCTAGGAGTTAGTCACAATCATTATTTGACCCAGGTCAGCATCTCAGGCTGCCACTGTGACAGCTCAGTGTATTATCACTTCGCTGCAGCCACAGCTTATTATTTTTCTTGAAAAGGCGACACCTTACCAAGTCTGGGTGCATTTGCTACCAGTCAATTCTGAGAATTTACAATTGTTTAAAAGGCTTCTCTATGGCTTTATAGTTATGTTTCTGCAAAATCCAGTCCAGAAACAGGCAGGAGCTGTGATATCTTGACTGAGAAGTTGCTTCTCGATTTCAGTGCAACAGCCTCCTTCTCCACGTTTTCCATGTGACTCTATCTCCCTGCACATTAGTGCAGTCCGCCGCAAAGTAGCTGCAAGAATCAGCATGCGGTCAACTGTGGCAGGGAAAAAAGAGGGGAAGCAGGAGAAAATATTTAAGGCCTTGCTCCCTCTGTCAGCTTTCACCTCCTTTCCCTCCTTGTTCTTGTTTTCACAGCCCTTAATCCTGGCGGCTCCAACGCGGAGCGGTCACAGGTTTTGACAGCAGACTGTAATGACCTAAGCTGTTCTCTGCGGGGGTTGGGGGGGGGGTTGAGGGTGAGGAGGGAACATGGAGGAATCTTTAATGAGAGGTTACTTGGCATATTTTCAGGTGCAACGCAGTTCCACATCCCAGCCTCCAGGGGCTATGTACATACCCTACCTGTTTGCCACTGGGACGTCAGCGGGAGTACCACTCAATTAAAGAATTCACATATTGCTGCTGTCGTGTGAAAACCTCACAACCCCAATTTAGGCTGTTTTCATGTTTCAACTTCAGTTGAAATATGACATGCTCCTCTATGGTTTAAGAGAAAATCTACAACCCTCGGGCTTATGAAACCCTTTCAAAACCTTATTGGATAAACTCAAAAAAGCATGGTGGTCAAGCTTGAAACATGTCGGTTTTTATTAGTCCCTGAAAAGTCGATATTTAGGGAGATACAAGGTTTTCACCTGACAGCAGCGATATGTTGTTCTTGTGACAGTCTGCATAATATCTGTGAACACTCTCGGCCAAAAATCATGAGAACCAAGACAAGAAGTGATGTTTGATGCATATTTCACAGTATAGTGCTAAGAGCTCTGAACTAAAAAAATGCATCACACCCCCAGTCCCGGGTGTTGAACAAACAACAATACTGAAATTCAGTAGTGTTTACCTTCAAAGGATTTGTTCCTCACTGCACTGCTGTTTGTGTAATTGCTTTCTGCCATCCAGTCACTGTAATAAAGTGCCCAATGTAATAAGGCATGCTTTGATTTTGCAGTACGCTGGTGGTGATGGACTATGATTCAGACCCACACAGGTGCCATTCTGTCCAATTTTATCCAACAGGTAAACAGCAGCGAATCTTTACCAGGTTGGAATTGTTCTCTATTTTATTTTTCATGCACATTCCTCTATCATTTTGTTATTTAAATCATTCCTTCCTCTTCTTTCTCACGACGTAAACCTAATTTGTAGTTTCCATCGCTCCACAGGATGCCTGGCCGTCCAGCCTCCTTTGTAAGAGGTTGGCATCCTTATTATTACGACCCTCGCCTGCACGCCTTCGCAAACTGCAGCTCTCAATGGGCCCAATGCTCAGATTATAAAGAGCCATTCCCCTGGGGCTGAGACCAGCCCGGTCCCAATATGAGATAGGGAATCTCAGACTTAACCCTGTCCCTTCTTATATACCAATCAAGTAGATAAATAAAGGTTTAATTAAGAAATGCCCCTCACTGGGGTTATGAGGGTTGGGGGGGGAGGGGGGGGATATGTAAGGCAGCTTGGACAAGAGAGGTAATACTTGAGCTGCACCTATGGAATAAAACACAATAAAGGGATATTTATTAAATATCCATCTTCTGTGAGCCCCCAGGCTATTGAACATCACAAACAACATAGGCCATTCATAATGGAAAAAACTCCATTAAACAGAGAAAACCATTAGAGCTTGGTCATTACAAAAATATATAAAATAATCAATTTAATTATGTTCTGTTTTATCATTTCTCCCAAAGAGCAAAATGCATCTTAAAGGTGAGGCATCGAGATTAATTGCTGTGGAAATTAATTTTGAGAGTAATTCTCATCATAAACAAAATTATATTTTGCTTTATCAGGATGAGTCAGGAATAGTGATGTTTGCTTTGCTGATGTACTCTCTTTACTGCCTATGTGGGCA
Organism: Centroberyx affinis; assembly: GCF_046629955.1. NCBI lineage: Eukaryota > Metazoa > Chordata > Actinopteri > Beryciformes > Berycidae > Centroberyx > Centroberyx affinis. The sequence goes on from NW_027279613.1 coordinate 77,954, forward strand.
GAAAGACTCTCAGACAGAATCCACTCTATTATAAGCTTGCTATTAATTTGGATGTTTTAAATGGGTGGATGAAAAATCTTTTAAGTCAGTCAGTCAGCCAGCCAGCAGTGAAATATGCAGAAAAGCTAACAGACTCTAAAAACATGGTCATATATTTACAAGTGGTAAAACTAAGAAACAAACTGTAAGACACAAACTAAGCAAAACATTACAAGTGCTAAGTGTTTGGCAGGTGAGTCTTCATCATTTTCACTTTCAGGGTAGAGAAATGGTAAATAGCTTCAGCTGGTTGTTAGAAGGAAGACACCTTGCCACAAATATTGATGTGAGACATGCTAAATAGTCTGCACTGCACTGCAAAAGTTTTGTTTTCTAGGCCACTGACACTAAGAAAACATTCAGACAGTATTTTGTGAAAATAATTATTCTCACAGACCTATATGAAGCATTATTCTAATGAATCTTAATGAAACATTCTTTTCATTTTCATTTTCAACTATGCCATGATTTTTTTTTTATCCCACCTCTAAGGGTTAGCATGGCAACCACCTAATCAAAACTTAATGGTAGACTTTGCCAACTCCTCTGCCATTATGCGGTACTTTACAGAAGTAGTGGCTTTCTGCTCTATTGTGTTCAGTGATTTCAATGGTGGGACGTTTTTTCTGCTGAATTAACTATTGAATACAGCAACTGAAAAAGGCAGTTTTCTTCTGATGACCTAGATTGGTGAGTCCGTGCAGGTCAGAACTCTGATCCCTTAAGGATCTGGCTTTGTTTCCAAGGTGAGAATAACTTCTTCTTGCATCATCACACATCCTGAGCTTCCTCAGCAATTTCCAATCTGGCGGGTATTGGAAAATACACACAGAGTTCAGAGTGAACGCAGAGGTGACACTGCAAGTGAAACAGGATAGGCGTACAAATGCACTCACACCTCACACACTCTGCCTGTCACTCCATCTTTCTCTTTCTCTCACACACATGCACAGACACACACACACACACACACACACACACAAGTACAGCACAGTCCTTCAAAATGATGGACTCCATACTGTGGTCAGATTTCACTCCTGTGTGTCACGCAGTTTATGGCCCTGCTAGCTTTTAAGTGGCCTTTTAAGATGTACTGCTGAGCCATTAGCAGCACTTCACCATAAAACTGCATCATTTAGGGAGCTGAAACACAGAGTTCTGCCTGTGCCCTTAAAGACTGAGGTTACTGGTAGGACTAAAAGTAGGTCTGTTCTTTGTGAAGTGTGTGTGTGCCCCCAGTGTGTGTGTGTACATGCACATGTGTCTATGCATATGCGTGCCTATGCCTGTGTCTACAAGTGTGTAGCAGAAACAGTGGGAAATATTTTCATTATATATTTAAGAGTGGAGAGAGTGAACGAATGGCCTGGCCGGCCTTTGCCTGAGGTGGCTATGGTCCTCCATGTGTAGCAAGCCTGTCTCCTGGCCTTCAGTCCCCGCATCATCTCCACCGGGGGCCCCAGGAGTCCAAGTGACCCGCCTCCATCCTCCGTCCCTCCATCTCCATCCACAGCCACGCTACGCGAAGCACACTCCTGCCCCGGGCCACGGCTGACTTTCTCTGCAGTTTGCCGTGATGTAGCGAGCGGCGCAGACAGGCCCTCTCCTCCTCTCCTCCGTCCCCGCAGAGAGAGAGAGTGCTAGGGTTGACCGATTTAACAGCTGCTGGGTAATGCACTTAGAAAGTCATTTGTTAAAATCTAATTGATCGCTCCATTTCCACCTCTACACTCTGTGGATGCTCTATTCGCTGTATGAGCGTGGCTGAATAACAACAGATGCTGTCCGTCCTATGGAGGCAGAATAAAGGGCAGAGGGGTGGTAGGCAGGTAAGATTAGATGAGATGAGACACGGTGTACAGTGTAATCCTGCATGCTCCAAAGCCCATATGAGTCTTGTTTCTTTTCATCATCTTGGAATTAAAGGCTCATCTTGTGGAACATAATCAATCTTAAAAACAAAAATGACAAATTACACTGATGTTTGCTGTTTTTTCCCACATATGCTATTTCTTATAACTGCTTTTATTTTCTTATCCATGTACCTTACAATCTTCGCTGACATTGAAGGGACATTTTCGTCAGGGACCCAGGAGGTGCCCTGCTAACCCTTCCTAGAGAGACCTTTCCTCCCTGTTTCATTTTCACCTCCTTGCTGGGACCAGGCTCTTTTATCTGGAGGCATTACCTGGAAATGCAACCAGCAGCTGAGTTCTCACTTCCCATAACATATGTAGCAGCAGCTACCTCTGCTCCAGCCCTCTGGGCCCTGGGGAGCTAGCAGGGTGCGGGGCCGGCTAACCTAAGCTCAGCTGGCCATGTGACGGCGAGGCAGAGAGCCATGCCTGTGGTCTGCGTACCGCGGAGGCACTTAAAACGCAATCATTTCACATCAAAGCAATCAGCCACCAGCCTCGGGCACAATTCTCACCCGCTGAGCTGCGAGACGGTGAACGCTATCTACGGACAATCACAGCCCCGCCCTCCTCCCTCTCACACCTCGCTCCAGCCTGTCACCGCGACCTCAGTCAACATATACCACCATGCACCTACATATTATCATCAGCGGTCCCTTGCACATGTTGAGTGCCTGCCAAGCATACACGCTCACAAAGAGGCTCTCACTCGCTGTACATTAGTGGCAGAGAGCAAGTAGCTAATTATAAAACCACTCTGGGTGCCTGGTTGTTCCTAGGCATTGCTGCTGCGCTGCTCCATGCAGAGAGGGGGAAATGAGCCTGTCAGCCCAGTCCCAAGTTGCTGTGACGAGTGCAAATGAGGTAAGGCCCCGGGAGCCTCTTGGGGAGCTCCACGAAGAGAGGTGGCGCTGGAGGGTGTGTAAACACACATACACACACACGCACAGCCTGATGGCTCTGATCGCTGAGCCGTCAGCCAAAGTGGGTCAATATGTGACAAACAAGAGGGACTTTCAGATCCCCATGCCAGCCCGCACAGTGTGATGGACCAACGGGTCTGTGGCATGCTGGGTCTGGGTTCAGACGCTCAAATACCCACAGAACATCAAGTAGTTTTAGGCTGTGATGAGTTACCGCTCTCTCTTCATATGGCATGTGTGATATTAACACCCCCGCCAAATGCCTCTGTTGTGCTGCTGGTGTTAAAAAGAAATACCATCCAAGGGACCTGAATGAAAGTGCAACGCTTTGTCTGGGGTCCTGTGTGAGCGGAGCTGTGTAATGAGCGGTCAGGTGCAGCCTGTCATTACCAGAGCAGGAAACACACGGGAAGTCGCAACATTGTCCCAAGGAGACAAGGGGGTGACAGGAGACAGCGCCGCGCCGCTGATGATGAGGAGCGGCCTGGCACCGCAGCCCTCCCTGTCATTAACTAACGTCAGTGTCTGAGCTCGTTTCAGACAGACTGCTGAATGCCTGCCATGATCACATCCTCACACGCGCGGGCCAGCAGGCTTTGATTCCACGCTGCTTTCATTTCCTCCCTCTATACTTCTCTTTTCTCTGTCTCTCTTCATCTGCATTCCTCCACTCCCTCCCTCCGGCGAGGTATTATTAGCGGCCGTACAGAATTTTTTATTTCATTTCGGTGATTGACAGCCAAGGTGATACTTTCCTTTCATTTGCATATCCTGCCGTTTACTCTCTATACCTGCCACTAATGGTGGTGATTCCCAGACTGCCGTTCCTGAATTAGCATGCTCCAGTCTAGGAGTCAGGGCTGCTAATCAGAGGCTGTGGTGAGGGGAGAAGGACGGCTTCAAATTACATCCTTCATAGTCAACAGGAGGTGCACATGAAAGTGCGACGTCCCGCCGCTTTTCTCCGAGCTGAGGAGGTTTGCAGATCGACAGTGACAGCACCCCGCTTACCTCTGAGACACCACCAGAGCATCTCCAATTAAAAGCCTCCTATGATTTCCTCTATTAATAATAAATGCCTCTGAGCTTGGTGGAGCTGTGATTGGTATGTGTCAGAGAGGCTTTTTAGTGAGTGTGTGTGTATGTGTGTGTGTGTGTGTGTGTGTGTGTGTATGTGTGTGCGTCCTTATATACATTTGCTCGCGTATGTGTCTGCGAGTGTGTGCCTGCCTTTTTCCATGAGAAAGCCCATGCACCGTTTCATGTACATGTAATGTGGTGTTTAGTTTCATGTGGTCTCCACCTCCTGCCTGTGGTGATGGTTACCTCATGATCAGGACTAAAAAGCCTTAACGCGCCCCTCTGGAAACTGAAGATGCCACATTGGATTTCAGCAGGAAATCCGAAGAGGTGCCTCTCTCTCCTCTGCTGAGGTAGATGCCGGGAAGCCGGAGACAGTTTTCCAGGAAAAATGTATTGCTGCAAACACCGTCTGTCCCCGTGACCTCTCCGCAAACATTGATCAGGCTCCAGAACACCTGGAGTGGCGCAGCTCTTTATTAAAGGCATGACTGCGCTGTTATTATCATGATTACAGATGATGGGACTTCATAACCACCTCAGCCTTAAATAAAGAGGGCATCTTGCGGTAGGTGGGAGCATACTGAGAGCAGCAGCACAGTACACCTCATCATAATAACAGTAATGAAGAGACACTGACTTTAAAGAGGAGGGCAAGCCTCTTTTCGAGGTAATTTGCAAAAATAAAGCGGGCCAATAAAGGGGACAGAAACTCCTCCATAAATATGCCTAGTAAATGTTGTTTTCATGAAGGACAGTGGAGAGGGCATGACTTCAAAATGACTCATCCACCTGGTCGCACCGTTTCTCATTTAGCAAACACAGTCCATCACAGCGGTGCATCATAGCTGCACTGGCTGAAGTGAATGCATTTTGATCATTGGCTACTTTGATAAATCAACTGTTTTCCCATTTGCATTTGCATGTATATTTTATTTAGATCTCTTATCGCTGCAGCACAGCCCGTTGTATTTAAATGTGTTTAAATGTCTCTCACTCACTGTCAAGGCAGTGTTCACCCCGCGTCTCCATTTTGCAGATTCAACTGATTTTGCTAATGCCTCCAAGCCTTAATCAATATGCATGACTTAAGGTGTCGGTTATCAACACCTGAGTGGTTTTTCAGGAAACATTATCCTTTCCTGGCTCCCGATTTGTACCTGAATAATGCCTTTTCGTCTATGGAGTGGAAGTGTGGGGGGGAATGATCAAGAGACATTCATTGTAGCTGTCATGCCAGCCAGGGAATTTGTCTCAGAGCCCAGCATGGGGATGATGTGCATTCATGAGCATAGCATGCCAGGACATGGAGACCACTGAGACAAAAACTGGGTGATGGATGGAGAGGGTACGACCTTGGAGGAGGTCTCTCTCTCCCTTTTCTCTCACATTCCTCTCTGACCTTTCCCTCTCCTCTTTTTTCTCTGTCTCTCCAACATGCCACTTTTCTCTGTAATGGGCCTGTCGAAAAATGTTGTTTTCCTCATGCCCTCCATTGCTCTGAATCTTTGGCCGCCTCACCACTACATGTTTATTAATATCCTGGAAACTTCATTTCTTCTATTTCAAATCAAGGAAATTCCATACTTATATACTTAATAATTGAAGAAGTTACAACCACTGCTGCACACACTTTTCATCCATTACACACAATGCAAACAAAACCTCTAACCCACCAAAATTAGGGCTCCTTATCGCAGATACACACTATCTTAGTTTTGATGTAGTTTGGAGAAATATGACTTCCTTGGCCTCGGTTATAGGCGGATATTGGAGAGGAAGTGGGGAGTGGAGAGGTGGGGAGACTGCAGATCAAGCTATTGTTGCTTGTGTTTATTACCAGACCCTGCTTATATACTCCATGGACCGATTTAATCCTGGCTGTCACTGTTGCTCTGTGTTAACAGGAAAACACTCTTGGCAAATTCGGTTGCCCAGAGTGCGATGCCACAGTCAGCTGGAATCTTTGTCTGCATGTCGGGCCATACCTGCCTTTTCAAACTGCCATATGTGGACATAAGAGGTGGCTGGATTGCACAAGTGTTACTCAGTCGCCCAGTGCTCATACTCCAAAATACAGGACAATATAGCAGCTGTACAGTAGCAGCATGAGGGATTCTGTTGCTGTTTGCTTTGTGGAGGCACTGTAATTCTAGCACATCGGGACGTTTTCAGAGAAAGTTTTGAAATAATGAAACTGACACATTCACATTCTTGATGTGATCGGAGCACTTGGCATACAGCTCCCCTTACACTGAGGCAGCATTATTCATTAACGTCTCTCCTCAAAATCTCTCTTTCACCAGTGACAAATGACCTGCTGCAGCTGTCAACGGTTTACTAATTGAGCCCTATTTAAATCATTAGCTGGGAAAGTGAGCTTGAAGTCTCCATGCTTCTGTTAAGATGGTTACGGTGGCACACGTGCATACACACACACCACACACACACACACACGTGCGCACACACACACACACACACACACACACACACACACGCATTCAGAAATAGAGAAAGAGGGAGAAAGAGAGGGAGTACAAGAAATTGGCAGCAGTAGTAATTTAATGATTTAATGTAGCTACTATGTTACAAAGAATGTCTTGGAATGTGTGTGCATGTTTACATACATGAATGTACCTGCATGTGGGTGTGGGTGGGGCAGTGGGATGGGGGGTTAGGGGTGGGGGGTTACTGGCCAACCACCCACCTTAATAACACTTGCATTGTGTTGTGAAGTGGAAACCTCCCTTAAGGCTGTTAAAATACAACTATTGGCATTTCTGGGCCAATTTTGCTGTTTGATGGTGTATTTTTCTTATTCCCGCAGATAACTGGCCAAACGTAGATGATGTGAAATATTTCTAGTGTTTCTAGTGTTTTATATTGTTCAGTAGCATTGCAGAGTTTTTTCACACATCTAAAACATCAACAGTAAACGTCAGGTTTTGGTGTCAGTCCCTCAGAATCAAAGAGCAAGGGCTTCTTTCTAGACTCACCATTTTGCACCATTGCACCATTTTTCAACAATCATAGAGAGAAAAATCCATCGTAGAAGAGGCAGAGAGACCAATTTTCCCTCTGACAACAGCCTCAATAGACCAGAATGCAATGCAAGCACAAAACATCTTCGAAGTAAGGGGGGCAAATCTCAGTTTTTCTCGACTGAAAAAATTCTCCCTGTCTTGCTCTGTGTCATTGCTATCACTATTGCTCTCACCATCTACAGTAAAACCCACAGCTGAATGCAACAAGTTCAGGCAAGTTCTCTGGAGGTTGTGGAAAGGCATTATGGGAAATGTAGGAAATCACTAACTTTAGTAGAAGCAGACGAGATTTGAGGGAAAGTGGATATACCAAAAGAGAATATTACAATACTTCATCACAAAATAACTCCTGAAATGCACTGAACATCACAGATTGATGATATATAACAGTGTAAGAAAGTCTGAAGGCGGGTTCCTCTTTAAATGGTTTCGGAAAAACTCCATTATTAATAAGCTTTCATTATTCACACCTTGCCACTTAAACTTTCAGTTACTGAAAGAGAGAGCTTGATTAAGCAATTAAAAAATTGCCATTCTCCTTCATTCAGGTCAATTTTATATTTAAAAAGAACTTCTTTATCTTTTTTCATTCAAAACCAAAAAAAAATCAGTGACATAGGAACACCAGAGGGCACTTGGCAGTGTTTTTAGCCTTGCACTGTCCACATGCATCACCATGTACGTACGCTTTACTTGGCTCACTAAGCCTTAGCAATTCTGCTTGGTTCCCGCAAGCCACAATGGATTAATTAAATTCATTTGATTTCTTAATTAGCTCCATTTTGCTCTCTGTCCTGTTATGGCAGAATGTAAAATGTCAATAACTAAACCAATCAACTTAATCTGATGCTGTTCGGCGTTACTCAGTGAAATCTCTGGACAAATACATTTTAAATTACTATCTTATACATATTGTTCATTTGTCATATTTACAGACACATCCGTAACAGTAAACCATAAGCAAACAAACCATACAAACATGATATACACTAACTATTACCCATTAGATATAAAAGATAGACAGACAGACAGACAGACACAGACAGACAGATAGACAGATAGATAGATAGATAGATAGATAGATAGATAGATAGATAGATAGATAGATAGATAGACACACATGCACGCACAAGCACATGCACAGTCACTGTAAATTCATAAGCATTAGTTTTTATAATATTACTATATCACTGTAACTTTATTAACTGTATGAAGTGTGAAACTGAGGCAGTTCATCAAGGGAATGTGTAACTCTACAAATTTGCATGTCTTAAATAAATGAAGATGACTCCAAGTGGCACATATTTTAAAGAGTAGCAGCTTCCTCTTCTTGTATTACATCTTCGAACCATGTCTTTACTTTTAAAATGTTCGCAATAAAATACCATTCCAGTATGGATTTACATCAGCAGAAAGTCTAATTTCAGCCCTGTGTGACCCAGATGTGATCTTGTTATTGCTGGTGGGGCATGGAAAAGGTTTGAAACTTCAGTCACAAGGAGTTGAAGAGAACAGATTTTCTGTTTCTGGTTAAATTCAGTTTGAGTGTTGCTGTTAATTAACACCTATTCCCCTGAAATACGACAAAATTCATTTTCACCTACTATTTGCGGCAACACAGCAAATAAACAAATTCAATAATAAATAATTGCAACTCATTGGTGCTGTGAGGAGCTCCAGCAGCAACCTCTAAACATGTTGTATTTGTATTAAGATTATCTTGCATTTGACTACACAGGCATGCCAAAACAAGGACAGTGTTAGTTACAACATGCTGATGTTGATGAGATTTAGTTTCTGTACAAATACTGATAAGATCTAAAGGTGCTGTTGCAGATTATGATCATTTAGGAAAACACTACACAGAGGAATTCACAAATGCTTATTTAATACTCTGGAGCTGGAATGACTTTAATGAGTTCAGTGGCTATAGGGTGTGTGTGCTTTAAAATCTGCAGAACTCAGTGCTGAGAAAGCTTGCTGGGAATTTGGTCTGACAGCATGTAGTATAATACAAGTGTCCACTTTTGTGGCCCTTGTTAGATGAAGAATGGTCCCCACCACATGGAGCCCTTTGCCATCTTTTTGTCTGCAGGAGAGTAGTATGATGTGACCTTTAATGCCTGGCAGGCCAGACTAGAGCACAGGACTTATAAGCAATGGCAGATCTGCAGCTGACCTTTAAAAACCCCTCATATTGCATTAATAGCCTTTGATCACTTGGATTATCCACTGCTGTCTGGGACCATACTGAATCATCTGGACCAGCCAGTCTGCGTTAAGGTGCTAAAAAGAAATGTTGTGAATTCCATTGTTTGGACATAAATACTGCCTAAGTGATATAACGAACAAAAAAGAAAATTATGTGCATCATGCAAATCACACAAAACATTTTGCACCAAAACATTGTTTCAGTGACAAACTGTGATAATCCTCCATATTGTGCATTATGCTATGTCTACCACTATTTACATTCCACCAGTCATTACAATTATGACCACGCACATCACCATGGCAGGCACTGTCACAACTACAGTGTGTCCGCACATCAGCAACACATTATGGCCATTATAAAGCTTTCCCCATTTCTGGAGGTGGATGGACAATTCGTGGAATCAAACATTGCTATTTCAAGCTATTTGTGCTTGCGTCTGGGGTCTTATGAGGCAGTTGATGTTGTGATGGCAGATAGATGATAGAGTCCGATGTTCCATCTCAAGCAGCTGAGACAGAGGCAATAATAATCACACCAAAAAAAAACAACTGTGTGAGTCCTGTCAGAGCGGCTGAGTAGATAATAGGACATTATGTAAAAGCAAAGTTAAAGGGCATTTCCAATGACTTTCATGTCAACTGCTCAACTTTCATGTAACTGAATCAATTAACTTGAAATCTTCCCAGTCTCCTTTTGTGTGAGGAAAATATGTCACCCCTGTCAGTGGGTTTGAGTCGGTGTTCTGAGATATGCTTCAAAGCTTTTCTCTAAAGATGTTCCCGAGAGCCAAGCCCAACACTCCTTCTGTCCGTCCAATGTATAGGAAAATATAATCTAAATTCTACTGAAGAAAAACACACCTTTTACAACTTTTATTAACTTATGCAATTAGAGAAAAAAACCTCCCCGTGTGGGTCAAATTCTGTCTCTCCTCCATGTTTGCCACTGGTGCTTCTCCTCTGAATAGGAAAAAATTGTGTATGTTGAACAATTCTTTCTTTATGATATTATGATATTCAGTTCTTTATTCAATATCAATGAAATGTAGAGGATGTTCTAGTCTGTAAAAGTGATTTATTCTCAACCAAGGACTAAGGTACCTACTCAATTTGTCCTATCAATCATTATGTTTATCAAATGGTGGATTTCAAATTTTGGAATATAACTCTTGAAATGTTTTCCTAGTGTATATTGACTTCCATCCTCATCTACATATAGTTGCAACATACACCCTCTTAATCAAATGTATTAAATGGGCGAATTTGTCATTTTGTTTTTATCACCAGATGCTGAGGAGAAATTCAGTCATGCATCTCCTCCATTGCCATAAAATAGATAGAGTTTGGTATATTATTAAGAGTAATCTCAGTCATTAGCAAATAAAGCTTCCCTGTGTCTGACATCACATAACTACTTAACTGCTGATGTGTGAATATATAAAACATTGAAAGTGGATTCTATTGTGGTGGCAGACACATTGGTGTTTTCAGAAGCAGTGTGATGTGAATCCGGTGGTAATTATGAGGATCCCAGGAGGTCTTGGCGGTTGCTGTCAGACCAGGTGCTCCAGCCCGCCCCCCCCCACCTCCCTCCATCTTCCATCCCATCTCAACCTACTACTGTTGCCAAAGCTATCGCAACCAATGCAGCCTTAAATCAAAGTCAGTCAGGTGTTCATAAGTATTGCCTTAAGGGACACAGGATGGCTGGGGGAGGCTCCTTTGATGCAGCCCCTTCACTCTCAACTCCACCCGTCTTTAATATCCCAATCACCGCCGTCCCATATGGACAAGGTAATTGACTCAATGATTTAAAAGCCAACCTGACCACCTCCATTCTCTGCGTGCGTCTCAGAGATAAAACATAAAAGATTGCTCAGTTAATCTGTTCATAGCCCTCTTCCCCTGTGCAGTAGAAATCCAGCGACCCGTCAGCAATTTCGGATTATCTTAATGTGAAAATCTTCCCATCTGCTATAATTACCATGTTACAGAAGGCTGTCTTAAATTACATCAGGAATAATGGCTGTGTCCAATGGGAGTTAGACCCAGCTACCTGTGTGTGTGTGTGTGTGTGTGTGTGTGTGTGTGTGTGTGCAATGAGATGTACACAAGTGTTTGAAATTTACAACCAGATTAATTAGTCGGGATAGGTATAAAATAATTGTAAACGGTGTCTTGATGGACTCTTCTATGTTGGAAAGAGACTACAGAAATAACACAATACAGAAATAACATGGGGTTCATAATCAGCCTGTTGTTTTCATAGAAACAAGAAGCCTTGACAAATATGATGTGCAGCAAGATACGCACGGAAAAATGAGTTCCGAACTACATCTTGAAGCTGAGCAAAACATTCATCTTGTTAATAGCTATGCATTTTTGTCTGCAAAAGAATGTCACCTGCCATTCACTTCTGCCTTTAATTTTAATAAAAATCATCTCCTCTGTGCTTTGCTAAATACCTGTGATTAGAAAAGTCCCTGCATGTCATTCCCCTCAAATGATTTCCATGTGCTCCCTGTCTGATTGTAGTGTTGGGAAATGCCTGGTGCTCATTGCAATTGGCATATTCTGATCTGGATACAAATTACAGCCATACAAAGGCAATGAATTTCAATCACCTTTCCTGTCTGCTCTCTAGATTGGCTCTGCGTCAAACTGTCATTATGCTCACCCAAACATTCCACAAAATGTGGCTGCTCAGCTGAGAGTGCATCATTCATGTGGACTTTATTAATAAATCATTTAATAAAGGATGAAATAAAACAAGAGCACAGATACGAATACGGTGTGTGTGTGTGTGTGTGTGTGTTCCCACATGCAGATGTGGTGAATTAAAAAGCGACTGTGTGGCACATATTGCATTTTGCCAGGCTAGTTAGACAGGTGTTTGTTGTGTTTTTCTTGAGGTAGGCTGAGGCAAAACGGAGCAGCAAAATGGATAACATCTTTAACATTTTAAATGACAGCAACCTTATTTGTGTGTGATCAGACATGATGAATAACATCAGGCAGTGTGAAACGTGATGAAGAAGGGCGATCTCATTTTAAAGGAGAAATCCACCCTGAAACACTTAAGCACTGTGCCTTTCTTTTCATTTTGTTGTTTGCTGGTGTATTTTTCTTATTCCCATGAGTAACTGGCTAAACGTAGGCAACATGACGTCACATCATTTCCAGTGCAGTTACAATAGAGTTTGATAGCAAAAAACTTTTCACCCATCTAAAGTATCACCAGTAAATGTCAGGTTTTGGTGTCAGTTCCTCAGATTAAAGAGCGAGGGCTTCTTTAGTGTCACCATTTTGCACCGACGTTCAACAATCATACAGGGAGAAATCCATTGAAGAATAGGAAGAGAGACCAATTTCTCCACAGAAAGTAGCATCAATAGACCAGAATGCAATATAGCCACAAGAAATATTGTGTTTTGAGTATAAGGGGCGGAAAAACTCGCTGTCCTGCTCAGGCGCGGCGGAAAGGGGGCGTTAGGGGGCGCTTGAGCTACCCCTGGAATGAGCCAAGCTCCCTCTAAACACCCCCTGCAATTTTCTTTGGAGAAAAAAATTAATAAAAATTAGGATACAGAATGAATATAACAAGGCTAATTTCTATATGAAAATATAAGAAGTTTATTATTCTTTCCAAAAAAACAGATCCCACTGACCTCTGCCAAAGTGTGGTGTGATTGGTTGCTCTGTTCATTACGTTGTTGTGAGAGTCAAAGAGATTAGGATAATTTAGCTATAGGTGCTCAATTAAGTTGCTTAGCTGTGGACTGTGGTGTGTCAAGATAGACCGATTTGTAATTTCTTTAAAACGAGGAAGGGTGGAGGACGACGAACGTGAAAAAAATGGATAATGGCAAGGTGGTGAGGCCTATAACGTTATCGCTACGGAGGAAGAGGAAGGTGATGGGGGAAGAGGGACCCGAAGCCTAGAGAGGGACTCGGAGATTGAGGAAAATTCTCCAACTGAAAATGAAAGCATGGGGGAAACCTGTACACTAACCCTGCAAGCAATCCCACCACTGGCCCCATGGATTTAAGTCAAGGTGAAGGACCAAGGTGTCCTGAACTAAAGTTGTACCCCACTCGACCATTTGGCTGTCAGCAAAGTCACGGCAGATGCAGCTTTCTGTTCTGCATGTTGGCATAAACAAGCTATGGAAGCTATGGATTGGACATTGACAGTGTGATTGACCGCTTTGCTGTGAACCACAAAAACAGGCGGATCGTTCTTCTGTGACTAGTGAGTAGAGTACAAATTTTTTTGGTTGTCGATTTTAAGTGACTAGTTATTATCAGCAATGAGTGGGCCAATCATAACAGTGTGATCATGTGAGAAGTACCATCTACACAGTAAGTTTCCTCAGTTGCTTGCTTTTGGACCATTGGCAATGAGTCGAGTCAGAGCTCAATTTAGTTTTCTCCTCCCTTGCAACTACTTAAGCTGTCCAGCACAGTTCACTGTACAGTCCTGTCAGTGGTGTGCCGTCTGTATAGGTTGGTTGTTATGTAGCAAAACTGGTTGTTATGTAGCGCTGTCTATATGAATGGTTCTAATTGGTTTTACTATAACACATACTGTATGATGAATGGATGTGCCTGTGTATGTGGCACTGTTTGTTTACATGACTAATATTTTTTAATCTTTTGTGTAACTTCTGATTATATAAACACTTGATTTGCTGTCTAAAATTGTGTGCAAAGCTGCATTGCCTTCTGTCTGATTGGACTCAGTGTTATATCATATACAGTCTAATAGGCATAGGTCTAAATACACAGTCAGTCTTCAGCTCATTGAAGCACGCGCATGCATATAATATTGGGTTGGGGATTTGGCTCCCAATGGAAGAACAGTGGCCCTCTTGGAAGCAGTATAGCCTAATTCACACCCTAGTCTATTGTAGTGTTATTATTTTTTATATTATTTAGAAAAAAGTTAGCACCTGCTGTTAATAATTAAGCTCCCCCTTAGCTCCCCCAGCCACAATTATCTGCAGCCGCTACTGGTCCTGCTGTTTCTACACTCTAAAAAGTAATGCCTTTCTTTAACTTATAAAAAGTGAGGTAAGTGGTTGCATTGGACTTTTTGAGTTGAGTCAACTTCAAGGCTTTTTTAAGTAGAATGAACACTGTAACATTACTTAACATGAACCCAGTAAAATCAGGTTGAGTTAACTAATACTACTGATATTACTTAGTTAGATAAACTTAATTTTCTTGGTAAAGGTAACTCACTTGCACATGATATTGAACTTAATTAAAATGAGTACAGGTTACTTGTAGATAAAATGTAAAATAGTAAAATTAACCTAATCACACATGTGAATGAACTCCATTAAATTGAGTCCAGGCTACAACCTCTGGTGAATAAATTATGCTACATTCATTTCTCTAAAGGTTTTGTTGTTATAATTTCTATATCCCAAGCACTACGTTTTGATTAACTTTACATAAATAGACTTTCCTGTCAATAACAATTTCAAATTAAGAAGAACAAGATGGAAAGACAGATTTAAGATTATAACATTTATTTAACTCTTCACAACCCACTGTTTCAAAGGTTTCACTTCTAACAGTGCCATAGATTGCAAAACAGGCCATAACTGCTGAATTGCGCACACAATACTGTTGAATATCTACCTCATGAGGTAATGACAATGATGGTACAGAACACAGTTAAGTCCATTTTCATTTAAGGCACATTAGAATGAACACAAAAAGAAAATGCCAAATGAAATTCTATTACATGAGTAACTTGCCAAAAGACAAATTTTTTTCAACACATGTAACACGCCAGTTTTGGTAGATACTTAAGTTCCAGGGCATAGGCAAGTCCAAAGAGAAGGCAGCATGCTTTTGACAGGTTGGTCAGACCTCTGACCACTGGATGACCTTCTTTGATGATGCCAATGGCATCGGGCTGATGGCACGCGTAAATTTTCATCGGGCAACTGCTGAGCTCGGCGTGCTCCTCGGTTTCATCACGACTCTATTGGTGGAGACAAAGAAGAATAAAGAGTTTGGTCAGAGAAACAGGTAATGAGATAAACAGATCAGACAGGTAATAAGATAGATCAGACACAAAGTCAAAATTGTACCATTGTTGCTAAAGGTGACGGATACTTCATTACACAGTTACACTAGTTGACAGCATATGTCAAAATCAATCTCATATAGCACTTACTGTCAGTGTAATGTTAACAACACCAAATTGCAGTTATGTTCTTGGATCACTGGATATTAAGTTTATTTAGCTTAAATTCCTTTGCTTTCAAGTCTGAGTCACCAAAATTGAAGACCACATTACCAGTGTCCCAGTCACCTGTAAGCTACACATCCAAGTCAGTTTTCAAGTTGGTTTCCAGTGCTCCAATCTGGAATTCCAAGCCATGGACCTAAGTACTATAGCATTGGCAAACAGCATCTGTAAGTATGCCTGCTGTCTTGGCCAATCTTACTTTGCCATGACAATGGCATGGAGTGTGGGTATTGTACTATCGTGATCTGGCATAAGTGTTGTCTTTTCCTGGTTTTAAAGGCTGCATTACAGTAAAGGGATGCAATTTTCTGTTCTTTGCCTCTACCTGCTTGGTCATCACATTACTAATGACTGTTCATCACTAATCTACAGTGTGTAAATATCTTTTGAGAGCAATGATAATCATCCCTATAATATCATCACAATATCAACACATTAAGACATTCACTTAAAAATACTGATCAAAAACAGGTGACCAGTTAGACTGTTGATCAGACAGATAGATACGTAGCTTTAAGCCTAACACATACATGGTGGTCTCTGATGAGTTCTTCTTTCTCTCCCCCACTCGACCAGGCATCTCAGGAGCACTTCTCTCCTTTTCTCCACAGAGGCAGATGGATCCTATCAAAAAGTAAAACCTGTTCAAAATTCACTGCCTGATGACACCAGCACAAACTATACACCCTCTGTATTTCAACTATTCATTCAATTGCAGTATAATAGACCAAGCATTCTTTAAAGCTGTGGTTCTCAACTCGTCGTGCTACCACGGGCATGTGGAGAGGAAAAAAAAAACTTACTTTGTCCATATTTGGATTAGATTTTTGAGAAAAAAACAACTAGGCTACTGCCTGCCCAAAACCCACAACACTCGATATCAGACAGTCAGCTACAGCTAGCTTACAATAAGTTGACATTAGCTAGCGTTAGCATTAACTAGCGTTAGCATTAGCGTCTTTTGTCTAGGGGTTTTATCTAACCGTTTATGGTTCTAATTTCGTGTACGGCCACACACCAAGTTTCCTGCTCTGAGGCAAAACAAGGGAAGCGAGATGGTAGACATAATGAACAGCACAAGTGCATAAAATTCACTCTGACTGAAACGTGATAGCTAACTTAGCTAATAAGGCATACTTTAGCTAGCATGTCTGTATTGAAACTTAAATCGGCTTGGCTTAGCCTACATTAAATTTTACAGGCTTCGCTTCAGGTTTCTGTTTTCCCCAAGTGTAACGTTAGGTTGCGGTAAATACGGTGACAGAACCGTGGTCGACAGGATCACGTTAGTTAGCACCGGGCAGCTAACTTAGCTTGCCATGTGTGCAGGGCAGCTACGTTAGCTACAGATTTGCTTAGCTAACGTTAGCTGCCGAACGGGACTTCTCAAGTCATCGGTTTAGCGCGACTTTACATCACCAATCATTCAGCTAAAATTGCTCAACTTACCGCTTTATCCAGGATCCATAAAATTCTGCAGCGGCGAACAGAGTGAGTAGGCTGTAGTGCCAAGCAAGCTGCTGATACCTTCCCGGGTAAAGTGACCTGTCCCGCCCAGACCAGACAGACACGTTGCAGCACAAAGCATCAGGGGAAAAGTGATAATGTCAACTTTTTTTTTATTACGTTACATGAACACAGCAACCACATCGACATAACTACTCTAATAAATTGTGTATGTCAACTCACTTTTATAACATTTCATGTACACAACAATCACATAGACATAACTACTCAAATAAATTGTGTATATCAACTCACTTTTATAACATTTCATGTACACAACAATCACATAGACATAACTACTCAAATAAATTGTGTATGTCAACTCACTTTTATAACATTTCATGTACACAACAATCACATAGACATAACTACTCAAATAAATTGTGATAGTTTTATTTAAAATATATTGTTGTATATATACTGACACATTTTAAGTAAAGGGAAAGTATATTGATACTTTTTAGGATAAAACAAATAAAATAAACTAGATCACAACTATTTAAAGTATATTAAACCTACATGATGGATGTAGCACTTATTACAGTGTATGCTATCACTATCATTACTGTTCCCTCCA
Source organism: Centroberyx affinis (assembly GCF_046629955.1). NCBI lineage: Eukaryota > Metazoa > Chordata > Actinopteri > Beryciformes > Berycidae > Centroberyx > Centroberyx affinis. The sequence goes on from NW_027279613.1 coordinate 95,521, forward strand.
TCTACACATATAGTAAAACCCACAGCTGAATGCAACAAGTTCATGCTCCGTCTCTTCTCATTCTTGGCAATGTAAGAAACCACTAACCAAAGTAGAAGTCGACGAGGCAGGGAGGGAAAGTGGATACACCAAAAAAGTTACAAATTACAACACACAATACAGTATCTAACAATGTAAATGTATCTGAGGGTGGATTTCTTCCTTTAAGAGACTGAATATTTAGCAGAAAGGAGGATGTGGAAAAAGCTGACATGTCTTAATTTCCATCACAACAAACAGAAACGCTCAACTCACGTCTTCGGGGAATGTGCAGTGTACATTTGTATATTGCATACTGTGAAAAATCAAAGAATCCATATTTACCAACTGCAGACCCCTTGAGTATTCTCAGCAATGAGTTTGTGTCTGCTCTGTGTCTACAGCGCGCTCACACGGATGTCAAGCCTCAGTAAAAGGACAGTCTAGCAGCTTCTGTCTTCTGTTGTTTATGCTGCCCCCCCACCTGTGAGATTCTGCCGAACACGCCAGAATAAAGCTGGCTTTAAGCTCATAATATATGTCCCCCTGCTCACAGATCTGTCTGGACAGACTGACCCTCAGTGCACAGTGGGCAGTAAAGCCAGGAGGAAATCTCTGCCTCGACTGTTAATGACACCGCCTGGATCAATCCCCTTTCGAGCTCTGTATTTCCCTCCTTCACTCTCTCACTTCTACGCTGTCTTTCTCTTCTCTCTTTCTGCCACTCTCTCTGATTCCATGTCTATCCGCACCGTGCCACAAAATGTGCTCGAATTAGAGAAGTCCCGTTGACCCGTGATGTCCTCTTTGCTGCTCGCAGGTCCCTACAATTACACCGGGTCTGTCTCCAGACAAATCGAATGGGCCAGCTTGTCTCTCTGACTCTGTGTGTGTGGTGCGGCCCGATCGATGGGCATCGCAGTTAATACCCTCTCTTGTTTTTGTCGAGTTGTGGAATGTTTGTCACTGATGGACACACCCACTGGCTGCTGCCCTGTCCTCCAGATCAAGGCTTGGGTTTGCTCTGGAGACGGCTTGTCGATCCCAGGCTGTTCAAAGTGATCAGAGTCATCAGCCACAAGATCGATAGGACGCCCCTCCTCCTGCTCCTTCCCCGCTCACCGCCTCCTTACAGCGCTTGACAAAGTTTTCCTGTACGTCTTAATGGAAAACACATTGGCCGGATCAATAAATCAAACAATCAATGGGCCCGGGGGAGCAGGCCAGGATAGAGTCCCTGGAAGGAACGTCCCAGTGGGACTCGAAGATCAGGTTCTGTGCCTGGAAAGGCCTCAATATGGCATTGAAGCAGGCTGTTAGATAATACAAAGCCCAGTCCTTAAATTAGTGACTGGAAGCCCAGAGATAACAAGATAATTCATAGAATGTGAGAAAAATTGTATTTCTCATATATAGATATATTATTTTGACTTTGACCTATATGTGATAAATGTCTTCTTCTTGCTAAGTAATACTTTTTTGCAGGCTTTAGAGTTCTTCCAAGTTCCGATAATTAGCATAATCATGTGAAATAGCTTGAAAAGGAAAAAGACATTATAGTAATCCCTTGGTGGAAAAGTTCACTGTTCTGTATGTGTGTGCCCACGTTGCAGGTCGTATGTAGGCAGCTCAGCCCTCATTTCCACGGGCTGCAGCCAAGTTTGAGAGCCACTGCCTTTGGAGAATGAGTTTATTCATTTTCATTGAAACAAGAATACCAAGCTGCACTGACCAGCTTCATACAAACATTTAATATAACATCTTTTCATTTGATTACAAGGATTATTGCTAATTTATTATTTGATGTTGACTACCTCTCAGCCATACAGTACCTTTAAACAACCCAACCACACACACACACCGACACAGAGTAATCTGTTTAGGAAGGGGCCAGACAGGCTGTGAGGCACAGAGAGATATGATGTGCTGCGTGTAAGTGATATCAAAATGTAAATAGGCAGAGGTGGCGTGACCTCTCATCTCTCCCCATGGCCCAGCAGTGGCAGGAGCGCCCCAGCCATGCAGTAGCCCATATTACAGAGGCACGAGTCTGTTCAAACACTCTGAGCCAATTCTGCTGCACTTAATCTCATTTTGTCCGACGCCTGGCATGTCTGCAGAGGTTCAGAGAACAGATTACATTAGGTGCCTGCTTGGTATGTAACCTAGCACAAGGAGTATTTTAGTATTTTAATTGTACACTATATGGTAAATGGTGCATCGGCTGCACAGGAGTCAGAAAGTTATGCCCATATGCCATTCAGCATTATTCCTCTGCACTGCAATCAGTAGGTTATATCCATTTACAAAATTATTCCCTTGTTTTTTCATCCTGTATATTACAGTAATAATATAAATGTATGGAACCACAGAACACGATGAAATGGAATAGTGGGATTGAAATCACTGACATTATCTCAACAGTTCTATATGAATTCAAACAGTAGATTACAACAGTAGATTATCTCTGCATTGTTTTCTACTGTTCCCGGAAATAAACTGAAACATAATTTGTCAAGGTGATATAACCCAGTGACTGACACCCTCTTGTTATAAATTGCTTGTTTCTTCACTTTTAACACCAGAGATGATGTTAATGATCTCTAAAATTAAAATGATATATCAACAGATGTATTTGTTAATTATTCATCAATATCAAAGTCATGAAGTATGAGTTGCTTCCTTTGTAAACACACACACACACACACACACACACACACACACACACACACACACACACACACACACACACACCATTCTATAGTATTTACAGCACAATTATCCCACTTCCTTTTTTTTTGCTTGTTTTGCATTGTGTATTGCAGATTACAGCAGAGTGAGTAGAGGTGCTGTTATGTAAAGGACTGGATTTAAAAGGTCTTATAAGTCTCAGAGGGTTGATAACAACATGAGACCTGGAGCTGGGGAAAGCATGTGTCCTTATTAGAGTGAGGTAAGGATTATCAATGCATCAGATTACAGAAACCAGTGGCGCTGGCAAATGCTTGGGGATTTAGGACACACAGTGGACTTTGCTCTACTAAAACACATTGTATGTCTACAAACAAGCTGTGAAACAAAACCAGTCACATCTGTCTGTGCAACAGGATTTTCTCTAATAATACTTCCACCTTTATGGGTGACTTCATTCACGGTGTAAAAAGGGAATATATGGTGTTGTGGATGTGAAAAGCAACATGGCTCATGACCATGTAGCTTACCTTGCTGCTACCTTTTCCACAATGAAACATTACTCACGCAAAAAGCAGCTTAGAGAAATTAAATCACCATGTGTCCCGACAGCTCAATAGATTTGTGTCTCCACATGGATACACAAGTAGACACTATTAATCCTCCATGTTTGGGAATGGCACAGAACTCTAAATCACAGTAATTACTATCATCTATGCCAATTTACACCACATGACAACAAAAATCTTACAAACTGAAAACAAGTCGAGTAATTGCACAACAGTACCATCATGCATGCTCTGCTGTACTACAACATCTTCATTTTGTGTGTGCATGTCTTTGTGTGTGTGCCATCTTGCTGGAAGTACATGTGTGTGCGTGTGCATGTGTTTGTTTCTTGTGTTTCATGTGTGTGTGTGTGGCCGGTCGCCTTCCCTTAGTGGCATTCTCAGTGTCAGCGCTGTAGTCGTTCTGGCTACAGGCATCCTGTCGCTGCGGTGGATTTACCGGCAACATGCCCCCCTCCCTCCCCGGCCAGCTCTTTAATTACCCTGGCCTATTGATCCTCCCAGGGACACGGCACTCTGGAGCTGAAGCTGGGGCTGCACCAGTTAATGACTGATTATTCCTCCGTGGACCCCAGGGAGCTCGCAGGCAGCACGGGGACAGCAGGAGCCTCGGAGCACCGGGCTCGTTCTACAGCAGCATTCACACACTTCATCAGATCACCTGATTGCAGAACTGGCTCAAAATAGCAGTTGTAAAAAAAAAAAATCTTGCAAGATTTGCCACATAGGACATTAAGAAAGGTTAGATAATCATGAGAATGTATTTGAAAGTTTTGCGAACTCATATATATATTGAACTTTACTGAAAAGGTAAACTGCTTGAGTTTTCAAGGTGGTCCTTGAAACACAAATACATCTACAAAGTACACATAAACACATACAAATACACATCTGTTACACCAATAAGGTTAAAACACACAATAAGAATCTCATATTTTCTTACTCACCTTAACTCACCTAACTTCAGTTTGTCTTTTTATTTTGTGAAATTGTGTTCATCTACCTTTTTTAGACTGTATAAGTCTTGTCATTCTATAAGTTCATAGTAAGAAATATCAGAATGATGCAAGTTAGAACATAATCAGAGAAAATAAATAATAACAAAATAAAACATAAGTAGGCTACATACATTTAATTGTTCTTTTGATTATATGGTGGTTTCTAAGTTTTGTCCTACCCTTTTATTACACTACATCCAGAGTGAGAAGTATAGAAATTAAAAATTTTAAAAGCACAAAAGAGCCACACAAAAGACAAGAATAAAACTTAAGTAAACGTAAAAAAAAGAAATGTCTCTTTTTGTTACAATAAATTATTTCAGTCTTAAGCCATGGTCACCCACCCCTACTCAGTCAGACTATAGTGAGCTATACAACTTAGAGTGAGATTTTGCCACTTGACTTTAAGCTCATTTCCCTTGCCACTGCATCAGTAGCTGAAAGAGAAGTTAAAAAGAATAAAATAAGCAAAGCTACCCAACTTTATATATAGAATGGATGGATTAAAAAGCATGAGAGTTGGGATTCAGGGGGCCCCATGCTTGCCTTTGCCTAGGCATCCCAAATCACTAAGTCCGCCCCTGCCATAGTCCCACAGGAAAAGACAAGTGTTACAGGAAGACACAAAAGCTAATGATAACAGGAAAAGATGTGAGAGGATGGAGAGGAGGATTGAGAAACAAAGGTGTAGAAGTAAATATAAAGACTCCTATGAGGCACTACTGCTAATTTATTTGTTCCCGATAATCATCTCACACTGTGTTCACACCCCAACACCATCTTCAACATACAGAAACTCAGTTGGAAACAAAAGTACAGAGGCACCCAGACTTTCTCTGAAACTAAAAAGAGTTCAAATGATTGGTAATATCTTCAGTGTTCAGCAATAAGGGCCTTTGCCTCACAACGCTTACTTGCCCATTTTCTCCTCTTGATGAGCCATATCACCCTGATGTCTCCTAAAATGAGAATGGGGTGGAGTGATAAAACGAGAGGATTAAAGAATCCCTGGTTCTTTTTAATGAGCGCTGATGATGAGCCTACGAGGCTTTCTGTCATTTTGAAGCAGGTCTTAGGCGGAGACGGGAGCTAGATGGAGCTGACGCTGAGCCCCTGGGAGAGGAACCAGTGACTGACACCCGACTGACAGAATGACGATAAAGTCCCTCCTTTTTTCTCACCTCCTCTTTCACTCTCTCTCTCTCTCCCACTCTTTTTTTCTCTGAGGCCAACAGCCATCTCTATTCGGCGACTTAGTGTTTTTTTTCTTTTTCCTCAGTGAGATCACCTTTGGGGAAATAAGGCAGTGTTCATGAGGAGTGATCTTTACCCGTCGCTCCTCTGGGACCCTCACATGGGTCAAAAAGATGAAGGGATGAGTGCTGAATATTTCAGAGGAGCAGAAGGAGAAAGTGCCATACCAGAGTGAGAGAGAGGGGGGTGGGGTGACCTGATCCCATTCTCTCTGTAATCCGAACCACTATAATAATACCAGGGACTTGGATTCTCGAATGATAAAACCCAGTGCCTGGTTTCAGGCCCTGCACCTTACACATATAATGTGGCGGTTAAAAAGGTTTATGCAAAGAAAGGTCATTTAGTACTTTGTTTAACCTACTTTGCATATTTCTATATTACAGAAAGAGAAATAGGACTTTTTGATTCATTTAATTCAGCCATTTTCTTTACTCCCTTAACAGCCTGGACATGTCACCCATCCATCAAACAGCTAGACAGACAGTCACTCACTCTCACATTCATATGTGCAATTTAAAAGACTCCAATCCACCTGACTTGCATGTCTTTGGACTGTGAGAGGAAGCCGAGCACGGAAACCCACGCGCACATGGCAAGAACACACAAACTCTCACATAGAGAGGACTGCTGTGGTATTGATCCCAGCTCCTTCGTGCTGAGAGGCAACAGCGCTGCTGTAGGAGGCATCAGTTTGGAGCAAGGCAGATGGCCTCCTGGGGTTTGGACCATCGGGTGGAGTCAAATCCAGGTCAGGAGCGCCAAGGTGGCATGGAGCCAGCATGGACTCTCCCCAGCATGGATGCACGGGTCAGGGTGGTAGTAAACCCTGGGAGGTCATCCATGCTGCTTAATAGAGGAGCTACAAGCCATATTGTGGATATTTGATGCAGAACCTGAAGACCTGGAAAAGCTGAGCCAATATGCATGTTTTGCAGGCTGCATTTGCTTGCTTGGAGTATGTGAGCAATATGTTGCTTGATAGTAGCATGTTAGCTAGGATATTGTTTGCGAGTTGGCCATTTGTTTGGTAGCATATCGTTTTGTTACGTTGTTAGTATGGAAGTTTGTTGGCATAGCCTCATTCCCAGTGTTACTGTGTTTGTTAGTAGCATGTTTGCAGTTATATTGCTTTTGTTAGTATGTTGATATCATGGCTTGGTAGCATAATCGAGGTTACAAGAAAGAAACACAAGAATATATGAATATAGGTTCAAAAGAGAAATTACATAAATGAAATTGTGAATTCTAGACCATTCGAACAGAAAACTGTGCAGGGAGCGCTTCAGGTATTCCATTACCGCATGTGCTCTTACAAGGGAATTGCGATAAGAAAAAAGGAAGAATTATGACCACCAACGGTATATGTGGCATAAAAAAATCCAAGTCCAGTGACTTGTGGTGATTTGAATGATAAAAAGCCTTTATTAGACGGGTTAAAACACTAAAAGAGCACCATGCATATTGAAAATCTACCTTCATCAGAGTGCTAATGCTAATGCTAATAAAGGCCTTTTTATCATTCAAGTGCCTGGACTTTGACTGGAATTTTTTCCAATGTAACCTTGGTAGTTATGCAAATTGTTCCTTGATTAACTCAGAAGACTAGCATAATAATATCCCTGACCCTATCTATCTATCTATCTATCTATCTATCTATCTATCTATCTATCTATCTATCTATCAACTAAGTTGAGTATGCAACAAAGTAAACTTAGAGGAAGGTTAAGGTTGCGGCACAGGGATAATTTTTATTTTACTTTCTTTGAGTCATTTCTGCTTTATTTTGGTAGTGGTGGTGGTGTGAGTGTGTGTGGGAAAGAGAGAGGGAAGGGGGGGCACCTTAAAGCATGCATAAATGTTATGAGTTGAATTCAGAGCCGCAATGTCATAAGTCCATGGTATGCACCATTCCCTGCTGGGCCAGACCTGAAACATTTGAATGTTCATTTGGCTAGCTAGTTGCTGACTTCATACGACGCTGCCCTTGTTTCGCTGCACCTCTGCTAGTCTGCGAGAAGCAAAACCAAAGCAGGCATTGCAGCCCAGCGGCACAAACAAAAGGAGAACATTTTGCAAACACATGCATATGATTAATGTTCCCCCACACATCATCTATCCCTGCCACCCGCCGCTGTATGCTACATTACCAAAAACCAAGGCCTCACAGCAAAGATGGAGCGTTCTGTATAGGAGATGCATCTTTAAGTCATACAGTGAGAGAAAACTATTATGGTAAAGAATTAACAAGCTTTAATAATTACTTTAGCACTCAAAGATTCACAACTTTTTTCATGTATTTATAACGCATAAGGCTAGGAAGTGAATGTCCTTTTCATCAGCCAGCACAGTCTGTTACCAGTGTACTGGATAGCAATGTGAATTATTTGATAAGCAAGACATTCAACAGTTGTTTGCTGTGCTGCTAATTAGTCTACATCATTGTTGATTGCAAGATATGTACTGCTGTGTTAATACAGTTTGTTTGCTCCCATGTCTGTGAATTTGTAATTATTGTGTGCCATTGCTAATTATCATTAGTCACAAACAACAATGGAGATGAAATAATTGGCACTCTAATCTGGCTTTTCGTCTCTCTGTATCTCTTCCTCTCTCTTCCTTTCTCTCTTTCAACCCCCCTCTCTCTTACACTCACTCATTCACTCACTCTCTTCTCTTTACCTCTGCACTGTATAAAATATCCATCAAAACAATGTATCTACTGTCAGTTCAGCCAACTAATTTAGCTGTTTATACTTACAATCCCCTTTCATATTGTAACTGCTTCATTAGCTGGAAGAGCAAAGTGAATAAAATAGTCACTGAAATAAACAAGCCACAGATCAAGTTGTCATGACATGGTAAGTGACTCATAAAATCTATTCGCAATTACTGAAAAACAAAGTGTCATAGTGCTTCATTTCTAGTCCATCTGACTTATAATCCACTTGATTTGGAGATGATTAATGTGTAAACAAAGAAAATAACTTGAAATCACTTGAGTGATATAGCTTTGAGAGCAATCATGACAAAAACTAAAATGTTTTTTTCCTTCTTTTTTGTATATTTGGCATACACATATTAGATGTAACAGTCAAACATTTCCACACATATTTCCCAGAGCACATTCAATTTTAATTTTTACAAACATTTTTTTCTCTAATTCACATAAAAGGATTCCTGTACTAAACAAGGTGCCAGAAGTTGTGGACTATGCAGAAATAAGTAATTTAGGGAAAGAGTAAAAGCATTTCAGCATCAAACCATAGTCAGAGTCTAAGAAGATTGTGCTTTTAAATACTTAACGTGCATACATGTGCAAATCTATAAAAAAAAAAACAGAGATTCAATTACTCCATGAAATCAGAATAATCAAAGCATCAAGGTTATGGGAAAGAAACACAGGGGAATATAAGAGAAATTATATGAATAAAAATGTGCAGGGAGCGCTTTAGGTATTCAATTACCACATATGCTCTTGGAAGGGAATTGCAATGAGAAAAAAGGAAGAATTATGACCTCCAATGGTATATGTAGCATAAAAAAATCGAAGTCCATGCACTTGTGTGGACTTGAATAATAAAAAAAAGCTAGAACATTACTGTAAAAACAGCACCTACACATATGGGAAATCTGTCTTCATCAGAGTGCTAATGCTAATGCTAATAAAGGACTTTTTGCCATACATTTGAACTTGCCATACATTGGAACAATATTTTAATATTATAAAATGTAATGTTAAATGAAAAATTAACTAACTGCGTCTACTCACAGCAGATACAGCTTAACCTCTCACTCAGATAGAGCTCTAGTGAGAGTTTGACAATACTCATCTGGGGTAATGTGTGAAATCAGTGTCTTGTCGTTAGTTCTGTCAAGGAATAGTAAGTACTGCAGCTACATGAAGCTTGGTGGTATGATACTTTTCACTTAAATTTAACTATTTAAAGGATAATAATGTAGTCAGCTAGTTAAAATAGCATATCTAATACCGTAATATGTGCAAATTTCAAGCAACAGATAAGCAGACATTGGATGTAGTGAAGTCCCATTGCAGTGTGAGTGTTATTGTGCTGAAAGGTGTTTTAATCATTTAATCATTTTTTGGATTCGACTGTTGGAGATTAGCGCTTTGGCCCTGTGTGATGAAATGAAATTTTGAACACAATCAGTTGTCATGGTGGCAAAAACTAGAAAAATAAGGCCCACGTTGTAAATAACTGTAATTATCCTTTAATACCCGTCATAGCTGAAATATACATTGAATTTTTTACAGTGTACCTCTCTCCATCTCCCTCCCTCTCTCTCCTTCCACACTGATTCACAATGACCCATGGGGGTAGCGGTAGAGACAGTCTGTTCAGATGGATGGACTTTTAATGATGCTGTGCGTCCGCAGTCTAAGGAGTGATGTGCTGCTTGTCAGTGTGTACAGACGACCTCACTGAGGCTAACTGGACTGGCCTGGGCCAGAATATCTGTCACTGCTCACTGATAGCTGTCAGCCTACTGATGTAGTGCAACATATAGAGATATACTCTGCAAGAGGACACATACAGGGTGAATACAGATTGATCAGACAACAAAATAACGCAAACACCACATGAGAAAGGACTTTAACTTTGAAGTAACTAAATCACAATTACAAAGACAGCTACATGGGTGAGTCATATTAAGTTGAATGCCAATTAGCAGTAGGTGTCAGCTTTAAAAGAGGGATGAGTTTCAAAGAGGCCAAATAGTCTGTGGCTGAATTGCAGGAGCATCAGTCACAAAAACTGCAAAATTATTTAATGTGACAAGGTGAACAGTCTTGTAAATCATGACAACATTATGCCAAACGTGGACAAACTGCACCAGGTGAACACAAGTTGAAGCTTACCAACAAAGATTGACAGACACAGGATTGCCGCTAAACACCTCAAAAGTACATCAGAAGCACCTCAAAAATTACCACAGAAGCACCTCAAAAATTACCACAGAATTGAATCAACACCTCAATGACGGAGTCTCAACAAAAACTGTACATCATGAGCTTCGCAAAGCTGGTATTTATGGCAAGGCTGCCATTCGGAAACTCATTGTATCCAAGGCCAGTGCACAAAGATGTATATCCTGGTGCACAACCGGAGGAGCACAACACCTGGACCGCTGAGCAATGGAAAAAAAGGTAATATACTCTGATGAGTCAGCTTTCACCTTCTTTCCTCCATCAGGACAGGCTTACATCTGATGCCTTCAATCCACAATGTCCATTGCCAACTGTTGAACATGATAGTGGAGCTGTAATGGTGAGGGCAGCAATCTACTGGGAGTCATTAAGTCTGATGATTACTCTGCATGATTATATAATGGCCAAAGAATATGAGGCCATTTTACAAGGCCAGGTTGCTGTGGTGCAAACACTGTTCCCTCATGATGATCCCATAGTCCAAGATGTTAATGTCCCTATACACACTGCTAAACAAATTAAAAAGTAGTTTCATAAACACAAGATGAACACCTTTCACGGCCACCCCAGTTTACCAGATGTAAACATCACTGAACCTTTATGGGAAATGGGACCACAGAGTGCAAAGTAGATTTTATTAAGTAGATCATTTTAGGTACTTGAAATTCATATCTTGTTAAGTGTTTCAGTTATTTTGTCTACCCCCTGTCCTATAATGTCATAGGCATGTTGTAAGTTTTAGTTTGTTATTGAGTGATGGCAGCTCATTCCACAAACAACAGTCTTGGTATGCTCCCCAAGTCTGTGTCTGCCCCCGGAGTCTAAATCTGAGTAGGTACCTGTCTGCTATAGGTGCATGATTTATGATAGTGAAGTCTCGTTTGTGCTCTCTATGCAGCACAGGTGTGCTTTGTTTGTAGCTCTGTACTTCCTTAGACCTGTCACTTGGCAGTTCTGTTCTTCTCCTTCTCCTCCATTAAGCCGCCACTCTGCCGATGGAAAATTACAACTCATCAGGCCAATTCATATTTCTGCCTCTGTCCCTCTGGAAGAAGGCTAAGGGCGATCATGACCAGGACCTCTCCGTTTCATCACAGCACTAATCCTGAGGCAGTAAGAGTGTTGAACTTTTCTAGCACTTTATTTTATTGATTTTACTTGCTTAGTAATGGTTTTTATTTTTTACACTTGTCACTTTTTGCACTTCTATGGGTCAATTTTCAGTAATAAAATATGTTTTTCTCTACCCTTCGGGAAATATTGCGATCATGGGCAAAAAAGTTGGGTCAGGTCACATGAGCAGCTTATGTACCTCGGTGCTAATTTGGAACTTTTCAGTACAATGCGATGTCAATGGAAGTTTGGATCTAAGATGTGTTCACTGATTTGTGCATGTATTTCTGTTACTGTTAATGGGAGTTGTGGTAATGGGGGTATATGTATATATGTGTGTACCTGATGTCCTACCTTGTGTCTGTCCTGAGCACATTGAGACAAATTCCTTGCATGGCAATAAACTAATGAATCTTCTTGACTCATTATAATTGTGGAGAGTTTCTTCACTGTCAACACTGTGGTAATTGTGCTAAATAGCAAGTAGTATCACAACATTGCCTTCCAGACACTGGAGGTTGCTCTGAAATATGAGGCTAGTTTTTGGAGGTGTCTGTTGCTGTGCACCGTAGGAGGTGTGGGCTTGACCATGGCAGCACCGCCTCTTAACAGGAGCCCATCATGTTCAGACAAAGTGCTGCTGACATGCAGTTCAGGGTTTAGCAGCAGCCTTGCTGTGCCAGTTCTCCCCAGGGGTATTCATCAGTGCCTCCCATAGAGACACCCAGCGCCACACTGCCGATCCCATACTCTAATGATGGCACACACTGCTCCCTGATTGGCTGAGAGGAGGCTGAGGTGAGCCTGCCAAGGTCCAAGATAGAGTGGCGTGGGCGCGGTATGGGGTTTGGGGGAGGGGGGTTGTAATGTCGGGAGTGGGCATAATTAGACTGTTGGGAGCCATGGTGATAATGGCCATGCTCAGAGCAGGGGGGCACAGGGAAAGCATTTTAATTGAGATATAAAAGACTGGTTTCCAAGGGCACTTCGCAGGAAAAGAGATGCCAACTCCGGGGCTACAAATGCTTGCTCAGTGCAAATGCTAAACAATGACGCATGGCCCTTTGGTCTGTATTTAGAACACTGTTTACAAGTGAGTGTGTAATTAATTCTTAATGGATGTTGACAAAAAATAATAACTTTTACAATGTTGCAAGAGGAGAAGGGAGCAAACAAACAAAACATGGTTCATCAGAGACTGGTTGCATGCAGCACATTTGCCTACCATCTTAATCAAACAAATGTTGCCAATTGTGCATATCCGCGCTGTCAAATCCTGTTCTGAATTTGACTCAGAAAGTCATAAATGTTGTGTGGTGTGTTGTATGTGCATGAAAGAGTGAAACATTGTACGGGAGTATCACTCTATTTTCTATATGTGTGTTGAGCTGGCAGATGGGCTGTGGAGAGGACAGCAGGACAGTGGGTGGGGTGTGGCACAAAGAAAGATGTGTGTACTTCATATTCCTCCTCCTACAGACATACAGCTGCAGTCCATGACAATGAGCCATGACATCACAGGGAGAATGGGCAAAACCCATCACACTCAAGCAGGTACATCTGCAGTAAATGGCTCAGATGGGATATTGAAGTTCAGTTAATCTTTCATTCAAAATACATCCAAATCAAATGATTTTGCAAATACTAATGACAAACATTTGCTTGTTTAGCTACAGATGTTTGCATTTGTCTTTAGGCTCATTGTTATGTCCTTATTTAGCATTTTTAGCCAGTGTTTGCGCATTTGACTGCATACAAATCTTAGCTTGTCATGCTTGGGCACAATTCTTGGTATCTAATAGCTAATATTTCCAATGTATTCTGTCTAAGTTCATTTGGATATCAACACTGAAGCAGTAGTAGACAAATACAGCTGCATACAGTTTTAGTAAACATATATAGAATAAAGTAAAGAAATTATACTATAAACTGTATATATAATATATAGATATGTACATCATGTAGACATGGTACAGTATTAATCATGTCCATGATGATATTAAAAGACCGGATCCTTCAGGTATGTTCTATAGACCCCATCTCTCTCTCTTTCTCTCTGTCTCTCTCTCTCTTTCTCTCTTACACACACACACACACACACACACACGCTAGCAACCCAAACACACACACACACACAGACATGGAACACATACTCATTTACGCACACATTTATTCACACATGCATTCACAAACAAATTCTCTCTCTCTCTCACACACACACACACACATACACACGCACACACGCACACTTACCCTCACTTTTCTCTGAGTCACTTTGGTTCAGGACTTTGTTGTTCCATTGATTGAACAGGGCCATCAATAGCTTTCAAATACCGCTACCTGTCTGAAGAGGAGCTGTGGAGCATGAACAGCAGCACCTCAAAAGATTTCCTGCTAATACTCCGCTTCCCCAGGTACCCAAGGCGCCCTGCTATTATTTCCAGCCTTTTGCCTTTGGCGATTTCTCTCTGTTCTGAGGTGAGAGGGCTTTGTCGACACACGAACGCAGAGCCACTAAGACACCTCACAAAGTCAAGGTAGAAATGTTTCCATGGTACCCAGCTCAAGGTCATCTGGACAACAATATAAAATTAGCCCTCCTGGGACTGAACCTCCTCTGACACCTCCACTTACGAGTCCCATTTTGCCACCAGTGCTCTTTCACTTCTCTGTTCCACTTCTCCCCCCCACAGGGGAACGGGGTTGACTGGATGGATTTTTCAGTGTACTCCGGTGGGATCTGGTCGAGCAGAGGAGCTGGCCCCTGCAGAGGGGGGATGGCTGAGGTGGGTAGAGTAGTCTGAAGCTTGAAGGAGAGTGGAGCGGCTTGGCTGTAGAGGCTGCCCTGGTCTCCAAGGTTTGGTCTAATGGCCCCACTTGGCCCAACCTACCGCTGCTGGTCAGATGGCCCGCTCCGCCATGAGACGACAAGGCCAGGGGCGCGCTTTCACACTCACTTCAGCCCGTCTTTGTCAAAGACTCTCAATGACTTTCCAAAAATGGGCAAATGGGAATTCGACAGAGGGAGAGCAGAGTGTGCGATAGAGGGAAAAAGGGTGAAATAAAAGCCATTCTTGAGTGCGGAGGTGCAAGGGAGCAGCATATGGTGTTTGAGTGCTCTCATTACAGGCCCCTTTCTCTCTCCCCAATGCCCTCAGAAGGGCCCTTCAATTTACAACAAGTTCCCAAATAACAAAGAGGCCTGCTTTTGTGTGGCTGGCAAAAGGGAACATTTACCTTCAACAGCAGCATTGGTGACCGGTGTCCGCTGTGGCCAAGGATGCAGGATGAAACAAAAGAGATAAGCAGCAGCGCACACTTAAGCCAATCACATGAAACAAAACGGTTGATGCCACGTCTCAAGCCGTGCCTTTTAACGGCGCCAATTTGAGACATCTGATATCTTGTAATGCATTCGCCTGGCAGGCAGTGTTTATCTCAGTGTGGCAGACCAGTGCTCAAGATGGACAAGAGACATTACTCTCACTACAACCAATGCCTGGCTGCCCCCTCCTCTGCCGCAGGACCCCTTTCCTCCACCAGGCCCGCATCCCTGGAGTGGAAGGCCGATAATTGTTAGAATTCCCAGCAGGCAGTGGCTGTGGTTTAATCTAGTGTGGGTGTAATCCTCATGCCCTATCTGGCACCGATAGGCCCTCACCACACCTGCAGCACCCCAGAGCTTTCACAAAGAACCGCAGGAGAGACAAGGCTTTCAAGTGAGCTGGGGGTGTGAATCCACTTTGTGTGTGCGTGTGTGTGTGTGTTTGAGTGAGCGAGAAAGAAAGAAAAATATGGGGATAAATGTAGTCATAGCAGGAGAGAGGCACTGGTGATATGTGGAAATGCTGGAAATGAGGATGTGTAGTTTTGCCTGAGGATATGGGAGATGGGATGTGACCTGTGTTAACTCCATATTCCAGCCGGCTCGGAGCCAAGGCTCCCCAGGCGTGGCCCTGGGGGCTGGATAAATGTTGGCTTTTGTGGGTTCTGTGGATAGAATTATCTTGGGTATCATTGGATAATGAATCGCTTGTTAGAATATTTGCACTTTGTCCAAATCTGCTAAATATTCCACCCTTTTAGAGTGCATTTTACAGTGCAGTGCAATGCACTCTATGGATAAATTGACTGCTGCCATGGAAATCACACAGGCTTCACTTGGATACACATGCATACACAGTCACCTCAATCAGCATGTCTGTTTCCTTCTGCAGTACAATTCATTTAGCGTTAACAAGCATGAGAGAACACATCCACAGTCCCCTTTAGCTTATTCTAGCAGCACACGATATTCCATTTAAATGGTCAAGTTTTCATGGGTCTCTGTTTGCTATCTATTACAACCTGTTTTTCTTGTTGACCTTCAAATCTCATGTGGAGACCCTGTACTATCATTGTCTCAGTGTGGGCAGGCATTAGTTGGACTCTTTCCTGGATCCCGCTTTTCTAATGAGGGATATCAGCACTTTGGCACAGCTTACTGGCAGCATGCATAGAAATGGATGGGGATCAGGAACAGCTCAACAGAACTGTCCCACAGTCTTGGTCCAAGAAAATGCTGCCCAGAAGGATCGGGTTGCATTATCAAATTTAAAAATATGCCCATTATTTTCCCTGTTATATTTAATCCAAAAGCACCTTCGGGATTCTGGTTATTTGCAGATAATAGGGACCACAGTGTTTGCAGAGAAGTTTTCAGTGTCACTGTATGCTGCAGGTATCATTTTCTTTTTCTTTTTTTTTTTTCTTTTTTTCACTCCATGTTTTAGCAGGTGCAGTGTATCTACAAATAGCTTCCTATGGTTTTGGACATCATCGCATCTAAAATGGAGGTGCCTTTGAATGGGCATCTGGTGTCATTGTACGCAATCTTAAGAAACAATACAGCAGCACTCCTCCACAGAAAAGATACACAGGGATAATACACCCAAGGGAGTTGTTTTCAGGGGTGCTATATAGACTAATTATCTTGTCACGTATCATAAAAAAGACAGCAAAGGCCAGCGTCGGGGGGCCTCTCTGAGTGTGTGTCCATACTCCCGTGGCTCTTCCTCAGCCAGACCGAGCACCAGCTTCCCCTCCTGCGCATAACGAGAGAGGGCTGCAGCCACACACCTTGGTGAGCAGTATTGATTGTCTCCCCAACACCTTCTGCTGAGAGGTCTCATTCTGTCTGTCACACTCCCACACAGATCAGACACACATACACACACACACACACACACAAACAAACCCTCACAGACACCGATACTCACAGTCACGCACACACATACTTACACCACATCTGCCACCCTGGAGGACTGTGCTGTTTGACACTTCGCTCACCGGGTGCTCAATTAAAGTGTGAATCTGTGGCGTTAATGCCTTAAACCATTAACAACACTAGATTCTGTCAGTGAAGGATTGCTCTCCAAACCCACACTCTCTGTCCTGCATGACTTTGTGACTTTCTAGCGCGCCTCTCTGGTGCCCAATCTTTGTCAACACTGAGCAAGGAGGCTGTAAAACACTGTGGCTTTACTGGTCTCTGCCACTCAGACTGAACGCAAAATATCCCCCTGTTAAAGAGGGAAGAATGGAGATGATGGAAAGTTTACCATCCATTTTCTCTCACTCTCATTTCATTGGTCATGGCTCTGTGCATATATGTGGGGGTGCTCTACTGATGACAACTGAATCACCGAGCAGTTTTTTTTTTTTTTAAAATTAAATCCTCATTTCACCATTGAGCTTCCTTATAGCTTTAGTTGGCAACAGTGTAACCTCTCAAATTAAGATTTTTATAGCCTTGGTGGCCTCATAATTCCAAAGCATTATACGGAATAAGAATTAAAGAAACAATCCTCTTCTTGGCTGATTTGCTAATATATGTGCCATCTGATTTGCATTTCTCTAATGTATAATGACTAAATGATATATGGGATAGAATCAACACCTTTCACAAGCACTATACAGAGGTGCGACATAAACATGTGCATGCAGACCCAAACACACATGTGGGGAAAAGGTGTTAATTGACCAACCTGCTAGACAATTATTGTCGGTTGACCTCATAACCAAAATGTGATTCTGATTATCACGCTTCAGAGGCTCTGTTGTCAAGGAAGCCATGTTTTAAACTGTTTAGACAGCACCTTCCACAGTCCACAGGGGACTGTTCTCAATCAGGCAAAAATGTAATCTAAGCTAGAAACTAATGAAAAATGAAAATGAATATGGCCATTTTTATGTTGCTTAGTGTTTGAATTTTATTACAGACCTCTGATTATACAAGCAGAGGGACTGAAAAGATTATTTGCATGTAACCAATTCATCAGCCTAGAGGTCTACAGGCTTCTCCAGGACTCAAAGCTGTCATATCCAGATTCTTATGCAGAACATTTCCCCAACTGTGAACTGATTATTGAATTTTTCACAAGTCTGCGTAAATGTCTAAACAACGCCGCGATAAAAGCGAATGAGATACGACTCAATCAAGAAATGAAACTGATGGCTCTGTCTTTAAACTTCCAGCCGTAATTTATTCCCAGTGGAAAGGGTTTGGGGTGGCGCGGCTCAGCAGCATGAACAGCAATGTTGGTGGCGGGGCAGGCAGGGGTTGGGCTTTGTGAGATGAAGATAGCTCTGACAGAGTAGGGGGTGAGGTTACAGTGTGTTTGTCCAGGAGATTATTACCCACACACACACTCCCCAGGGATAAACACAGCTTTGACAGCGTTCTAATAATGTTTCACTTTTATCAGGAGGCACAAATGTGCACTTTGTGTCCGTATGCTTTCCAAAGCACGAGTCATACCACAAACGAAGACAAACATCAAGTGGTGCAGTAAATTGGAAATTCTTTTTTCCCCTATCTAAATCCTTTGAATTCTCCAGGTCCCCAAAGTAATTAGAGTCTCAGGCGAGAGGGGCTCATAGGGGTGCCCAGAGTCCCTCTCCTCAAATAGAGGGAGTGCCCTATGCCTGGCCATAAGAAAATGATGTCCCAGCCTTCCTCCATCAATTACCCCTTCACAACTCAAATTTACATTAGACGGGCACACACTGCAGCAGGAATTCGCAATCCCACGCTTGCCTTCGGGCATTCAGCCATGCCAACACGTACAAAATGCACAGTTGTATATTGTAAGATCAACCTCACTTTGCAGATAGTTTATGTTTCATATAAATGATGTCTGGTATTACTTTCTCGGTCGAACATGCCGGCGATAAGCCGCACAGCTGTAGGCTCGCTGCCAGTGATCATTCCAGACTGGGATGACAATAGCTGGAGCCAGGATGCCCACAGGGTGAGGGTTATCTGTTAGGAGGTAGGAGGGTGTTTAACAGGACCCTGATGGCCTGTCCTCTCCTGGCCTAGGGCGCAGTACCAAACCCCCTGTCAAAGAAAGATGAAGCCAAGTCAGTCGATCTGGCTCAGGTTAATAGAGCTGAAAGCAGGGTCAGGACTTCTATTACGGGCCAGTGCCTTATCAAACTCTGACCAGTCACCTGTCAATCACCTGGCATACCTGCCATCCATCTGACCGAGCCCTCAATTAGGAATGACACTTGCTTACAAAGGAGCTCTATATCTAAAATGTGCAGCTGGTCATTTTTCACTTTGGACAGTCATACAGATGCAGTGATGCAGGGCAGTTGACAGATGAAATGGACAAATGTCTTTCAGACAGAGATGTTTGGCCAACCTTGTCTGAGCAACCCATGCCTAAAATAAACTGTTTGTCCTGTTTGTCCTATGCTGTGCCCCTCTGTACTCCTCTACAGGCACTCTGCTGTTCTCCACTCGGGCCCCAACCACTTCACCCCTCTCTTCTATCTTTTGTTTCCCCATAGATCCCTCTGTTATTAACTCATTGTTGCTTCCTTTTGCTCTCTTACACCCTCATCCCTCCTATTATCCCCAGCTCCTTCTCCTTCCATAGGAAAAGCTCAATGTACATTCAAGAGGACCACAAGCCTGTTTGCTTTTTTCCACCTCTTTCATCCTTCCTCCAATCTACACCCACTTCTCGCTTCGTTCCCCCTTTTTCAATTCTTTCCTAGCCCCCTCCCTCTTTTCCTATTTTTTCCTGTCAATGGACTGATTTCTTTTTATCCAGGAGCGCAGAAGATTAACAGATATTGTATCATGGCCAAGACAGGCAAAGCCCCTCTCTGTCCCTGACATCTAATTAATGGTAATCCTTTAATCTGCTGCTTGTAGTGCAGACCCCTTGGTCGCTGTCCCATTTGCAGTAACAGAAGCGAGCCGGGGGAAGGGACAGAGATAGAGCAGGGGAGAGAGTGGGTTTGCTCACTCAGCAAGTCGAACCGCTGGGTCGCTTTGGACAAAGACACAGAACACAATGAGAGACAATGTCTTCTTCATTTCTAGGGATTACACATATTTCATTTGAATAAATCTTTGACTGTCTGCCTTAGCTGCTCTAATGTGAGGGAGAAATTTTGCACCATATACTGCACCACAATATTGGTACTATTGGAGACACTGATAGTTAAACCTCTGCATGCGCGCACATGCACACGCACACACACACACACACACACACACACACACACACACACACACACACACACACACACACTCACACACACAAACATGCTGAGCTTAATCTCTAACAGTGGCTGTGCCGAGATGACATCTGTATTTACGGCATCAACCCTGCACTGTAGACATAGATGTAATTAACAACAGGGGCGCGGGAAGCAAATCCTCCCATCTTAATTAAGTTAATTAATAGATATAAATAATCACCTTCAGCCTGTCTTCATTTGTTAAGCAATAAAACCGGGTATTAAAACCTCATCTTGGTTCTGTCATAAACAGTATGGAGCCTCTCTCTGACGGTTACACCCCAGATGGTGTTTGGACGTCATCTGAACCAATTTGTAGCATTGCTTTAATGCTGCAACATTGTTTTAGACTTCTACAAGAGGTGCTGCAGCTCCCCGCCACCAAGTTCATATGACAAACTTATATATAACCAGACGGCAATGAGTAATCGGCTGCGGAAAAATACACTCTTACCAAAATAAATATATAATGCTTGCACCATCTGCATGATATTATTCATTTGCTGAGGAGACAGGGCAAGCCTTTCCAAAACAGAATGTAGTTTAGGGTTTCTGGTGTACCTTCATTAACAACAAGGTTTGATTAATCAATTAACACCAAGAGTTAATGATCAGCAGGAGAACAGCTTCTTGTATTTATGCCCAGCCCGGTGTTTTTTACTGGCAGCGCCACAAAGGTGGTGGACCATATCCAAGGGCAAGCAGAGAGAGGACAATAGCACCTTCTCCACACATGCAGCAGCCACTCCACTAGCAAGCAAACACACACATGCACACACACATGCCCCCCCCCCCCCACAAACACACATGCAAGCACGCACACACGAGCAGACAGGGTACAGATACCCGCAGACAGTGTGTGTGATTAATGCATTAAGCATGGGGGCCCGCTGTAGTAGGTGTCTGTGTCTTAATCACTCTCTCAGTGTGTTTCATTAGCTCCTGATGGTAGCTGATGAATGGACTTGCCCTGGGTGTCCCAGCGTCTCTGGTGGTGCTGTCACCCAACAGGCTACTCTTTGGAGGTGTTGATCGATCCCACCCCTTACCCGCCCCCACCCCGCCCCACCCACAGAGAGCCCGGCCACAGATTGGCAGGTGCGTCTGTCAGGTTGTTAAAGATATGATGCTCATGAGCACAGCCTGCTCCTGAATTCATTAACCTACATTTGAAGGATAATTCAGGCACCGGTCGCCAGCCATATGTGCTCTGATTGCTGGATGCTTTCCCACCATTGGGATTTAGAGCAAGAAGGACTGCGTAATAGCATATGCAGATGGCCTCTGGTGTTTCTTCATTCTTACTACTAGTCTTATCCTCCACTCATCTGGGAACACTGAACTCATGTTGCACTCTTAAGTTGTTGGGCTTACTCCATCCGCAATATGAATTCATAGTGTATAAGATACTAGTTGTCCCAATGAAGCCGTGCTTCCAATTATACAGCGTGTCTCAGATTCCTGCACAGTATTCCTGTACTAGCTGTAAAAAAAAATCATTGCTAATCTACTTGATGTGCATAATGTGTAAAGATAATAGTTTGAGAGGTGAATCTCATGGATTTTGTCACATTTCATTCCACCTGAGTAGGCTGCATTCTGGTATAATATTGCCTTCCCTTCTCTACTTGATTGTAAACACAGCACCTGAGGACTGGTAGAGGCTGTGTCAGCTAAACACTTATGGACCTGAGGGCAATATTCCAGCAGCAGAGTCCTATAGACCTGACATGCTGCCATGGACCTATAGCCAGTTGAATGGCCTGGCAGTAGTGCATTCTAAAAACTAGAAAAGGACAGGAAGAGATGACATTCCTATCAGTTGCTGTTGCATTAACATTTTGCCTACATTATCTGAATAAATGCAGTGTCAGGTTATGTTGTGGTCTATTACCCTCTGTTCTGAATGCCGTTGCAGGGATTGCTGCTGATGCTGGCAGTGCAGTGTTGGGGCTTGGCGTTGGCACATGGGCAGCAGAGTTTGCCAACTCTCTCTCTTACCACTCCCCCAGTGCGTCCTGGGGCTGTGAGCAGCCAGAGCAAGGATGGAGCAGAGGGGAAGTGCAGGCAGCTGGGGCGAGAGGAGGCTGTCTGTACTGTGACGCTTCCAACACATTTCAAATTAACCCCGCTCTGCTCCCGGCTCCGCCCTTGTCGCCTCCAACCACAGTACAGCAACGCCATACACTACAGGGAACGGATCCCCTATCAAACTCCACCATCCCTTCTCACTATAGGCTGGAACAAAGACGGCATGGTGACTCTTTATTAAAATAGATTTTAATAAAATGCACATTTGTGCAATTGTTTTTTAAAGCACATTTCATATAACCTAGCCTACGCTCAAGCTGCACAGTAAATCCACATTGAGAAGTAAGGCTAAGATGAAAAAAAATAAAAGCGCAGTGGCTTGCACACTAAAGGTGGCTAGCTGAAAACGATTTCAAAGCACATTGTAAAAGTGAAAATATCAACCATAATCCATGTCAGTCAGGGTTGTGAATTGTGACCAAAAAATCCTACTTTTGCAGATAAGATATATATTTCCAATAATATTAATCCCCCTTAAAAGGATTTTTTCCCAGATGTTGACATGAAAGATAGAGTAGACAGAATACTTCCTTTTGAATACAAGGAGAGGATTGTAGGAATTGTGTGAAAATTCACAGCTAAGGTGTAAAGATTTACAGTGATCACAGTCACAGTGATAGAACTTTTACTTGAGATAAGATAAGATAAGATAAGATAAGATAAGATAAACTTTTATGAAACTTCATAGTAATTTGTCTCAGGCATCATGGCAGCAGCTCCAAGGACATGAAAACTAGATACTGCACTATAAACAACAAACATGATTTGTAGAAAATGATTTTCTCAAGTGCTGTAAACCGTGATGAAGTTTGATAGCGCCCAGGTATAGAGGAGTGAAGACACCTCTGCCTAAATTTGTCGCTTCATGCCCATGTCACCTTGACGACAGCACCTCAGGAAAAACAGGCTATATAGCGTATACACTCATCCTCCACTGTTGGAGTCAAAGCCACATGCCCTCTGCTTTGGATTGTTTTTGATGCTACTTTTTCTTTCACACAACTAATTAGAGATGAAAACCGAGTGCACATCGCTGCACTTTGCGTTTGACCCAATAGCTATGTCGGAAAAAATAGACCATTGTCATCCAAAACACAGCAAAACAGTAAAGGATTCATGACTGAAATAAGAGGCAACCGCTAAACAGTGAGTTTGTTTATGAGAGAAAGAGAGTGGTGTACATGAGAGCAAGGCTATGCATAAAGAGGGAGGGATGGGTGGTAAAAACGAGGCAAAGATATAAATGTGGAATGAACCAGTCAACCCCTCCGACTCCATGTGTTCCCTACATCTTGCCACCTCCCCCCATGCGTTTCATGTTCTCCCCTGCTCTCTCAGCCCCATCACCCAATCTCTCTCCCTCTCTCTCCCCTCCCTTCCCCTTCTGTCTGCTCTCTGCCTCTTGGAGTCTCACCAATCCCTCGTGTTGTTTCACACCAGACTGTGTAGAAAAGACTAAAAATATATGTGTTTGGTCTTGACTGTCCCAAAAGGCAACTTTATAGAGAACAAAGGAGATAGCAGTGCGGCTCAAATAACTCAGGGAGCGAGAGAGGATGCTGCTGCTGGGGCTCTGTTGCCCCACTGAAGAACATTATTACTGGATTATTGATTTACAGCACAGAATGGATGGAACATAAGTAGGGTTAAGCTCATTAATCCCACTCTCCCGCCTCTTTATGAAAATGGACTTGTTATCAGTGATTATTCTAATGGATTGTTATGATCGAAGACTTACTGGACGTGCGCTGCCACAGCAATAACAGAGAGTGAGGGGACAGGAGAGGAGAGGAGAGGTGAGGCTTGGAGAGGTGCAGATAGCGGGTGAGAGGCGGTACTGTAGGGCTGAGGCTATAAGAACAGAGCATATCTGCGAAAATGAATCCACAGAAATGAAAGCCCAAAACACAGACAGTGGAACAGCTGACATTCTGGTGACATTTGGTGCGTCAGTGGCATTTTGCAAGACATATGAGCAGGTAGCACAGCTCACATCACTTCTAGCAAGCGATGATACCACTGTCACCAAACCACAAGCACTCATTAACATACCTGGAATGAACTGACTTTTACCTTGCTGCATACTGTGCGTAGGATAAAGTGATCCTCCATTATCCATCGTCTTGTTCGCATCTACTGCCTGTATGTCTCTTTCTCTTATGAAGCTCAATGATCTGTTTAATTTACAGTAATGAAGACTGTAAGGCAGCCCTACCCCAATCCAGTCCTTGTCTTTCCCACTCTCCCTGCTTCCCTCTCTCTCTCTCCTTCTCTCTCCCTCTCTCTCCTCTGCTGGTTCCCTCTACATCCATCAGGGAGTGCTCCAATGGAGCGCGGCGGGCCTGACGATTGTCCTCATAAATTGTGTGTGTGTCGGGGTGCAGAGGGGCTAAGTGAGCAGTAAATAACAAAGGGTCCTGCCGCCATCCGCTCGCCATCGCCACGTTTCCGGCCACGCAAGATTACCCAGGATGCCCCTGGAGGGGTGTCTTCTTCCTCTGTGTGATGAATGGACAAGAGGAGGGAGGAACACGCCTCCACCACCCAGCGTGTGACAGAGAAAAGGTGAGGTCCAGGAACCCTACCGATTTAAATTGATGAGTGTCTTTATTTCTCTGTAAAAAGAAGCTGTTTGTCTCCCTCCTTCTGTAATAACAGATCGCTCACCAGATATCTTTAACTGCCTCCATTCTTCATTGTCACTCTCCTTTCTCTCTGTCCCACTCTCTTGCTCTTGCTCTCTTGTGCCCTTTTCGATTTCTCTCCCTCGCCTATTCTCTGTCTCTCTATTGACTGTGCATCCATAACTGCCTCTGGACACTTATTTCCACTCTGTGTCCTAGTACTTTTCTGTATCTCCATACCCCTGCTTTCTCCTGTGATGTTCCCTTTAACTTCTGCTGCTGTAACGGTGAAAAAAAAAAGCTATCAAAAAGGCTATCAAAACTGTGAGTGCCACTCACCGTTTTCTTATTCACCACACATTACGCTCCCATTCTACACACTTTTGATTGAGGTAGCTGTATGTCTTTTGTTCCATTTTTGTATATCTGTTTTTTCACCCTTTATTCTCAATCTATATTTTAGCCCAAGTAATGAGACTTTGTTCAGGTGCATCTGTAGCTGCCAGCTGACTCATTCAGGCACCTGATTCTTCTTTTTCTGCCTCACCTTTTGCTCTCTCTCTCTCTCTCTCTCTCTCTCTCTCTCTCTCTCTCTCACACACACACATTCAGAAATTCTGGTGAGATTTACACCTGGCAAACAAAGTCCCTATCCTCAACCACACCTGCTTTTGTTTTCATTTCCCGTTTCATTGCTAATACAAATGGTGACAGGTTCATTGTACCTTCTGTGATTTTGGTGCAGCTGCTCTAAATAGTTGAATGGCATGTGGCTGACATGTGAAAAAAGATAGCGAATGTTACGTTGCATGTTGAGATAGTCGGGTTTGACACCGGTGCTGTCTTCATGCTCTATGACTGCCTGAGTCTCCAGGCTAGGGGAGTTTTCTCTCCGCTCCAAACGTTGACAGCCATAAGAAAGAAGATGAATAGGTTCAAAATGGAATGTTCAGCCTGTTTGCTGAGATATTCTTAAAATAGCTTTTGTAAGGCCTGAGTTATAGGTAGCCCTGTTACACGTCGCCTTCTCTCTTTCTGTTTTTGTATGGGAGAGAACGCCACATCAAAATGTATGCCGGAAACATGAAACTGTCAAATTTTGGCATTCAATCTGACATGATGTTCTCTCCCATACAAAGAGAGAAATAGAGAACGGCACTTATCAGGGCATTTGGCCAACTGAAATAGAATTATTTCCCTTCTCCCACACCTACTTGGCTATATGATACTCAAGGAAATCCAAATAATGAGCATGAGAGATACATGTCCTACTTCTATACCATAAAACAGGCATAAAATAAGCTATCTATATATTTCTATATAAGCTCTACATATCGCATATGGATCAATAAAGTATTTAATAGTTTGACGTGTAACCTTTTTAAGAATATCGATTTGTGCAGTGTTCTGCATGAGGGCTCAATTTGGAGAGTATTGACCGTAGTGTTGTTGTGATATGGAGAGCGAGGGCCTCGGGCTCCGGGCAGACGCTCTCAACGCCACAGTTATTGACCCTCCTGACCTTCTGTCTACAAAGACATGCACATACTCTACTATGCGGTCCCACTATATTGTACGCACACTGCAGTGATATCTACAGAGCAGAAATCTATACAACAAATACTATAACAAATATCGTAACCCAGAATGCTTTGAATGCGTTTACTCTCAATGTTCTATTTTTACTTCAGCGACTATTTAAAACCGTACCGCTATGAAACCACAAAACAATTACTTTGGTGATACAGAGATGACTGGGTGGACTGGGTGGGCTGGGAGAGCAATATCATATCTCTTCAACTCTCTTATCCCCTATCCTCCCATCTCTCTCTCTGTCTGTCAGCCTTCATGTTCTCCCTCGCCCCTCCCACTGCTGAGCTGGGCATCAGTGCAGAGGTAAGCAGCCTCCCTAGACTAGAGGTGACCCCCCGGACCCTATTAACAGCATACACACTCTCACCGGCCAAAACACACTCCCTAAATGAACTCTCCTCTCCCCCTCAGCCACCCTCGTTGCCGGAGCCCACTGCCGGCTGAATTAGATTGCAGGCTTTTTAATACGGCTCTTAATGGTTTATAAATTGCACGTAATGATTCCTCCTTTCCTCTCCTCTTGCGGTGCTTTTTATGGCCCCTCAGCTTTTCGAGGGAGTGGGTGGGATTTAATATATGGTGGAGGAGGCAGAGTGAGGAGGTGAAACTAGACCTGGTCGGCTTTCTGCCTGCCCTTAACGCTTCCCCTGGCTATAGAGAAGGGAGCCATGGACCTGACACTGATACTATCTGGCTGTAGCACATCACAGCCGGGACGTGACAATATTGCATGACGAAATGCTCACTAGAGGAGCGCAAATAATCACTATGCTGTGTTTGTTGGAAGGCGAGAGAGAGCGGCGAGAGAGGCGATTTTGCCTCATCTTAGGGAATGCCAAAAATACACACGTCCCAATCAGGTGCAGGACGGCACCCAAATGACAGGAAGAAAGAGAAGTGCACTCAAAACATTACCCCTGTGTAGATTTTAATCCATTTTTTACACCTTGGGAGCCCAGTGCAGAGACTACACTTCAGTGTGCCATGATGGAAGTCCAAATCAAGTCCTCAAATGGCAGGAACACAGCTTGCTCGCTGTACTTTCTCCTCAGTGGCGTAACCAGCAAAGCTAAACTCCCTCATGTCCTGAGGAGGGACAGTGGACCCACTCACTTGGCTTCACATATTACTCAGAGGCACATTTTTTTTCTGACTTTTGCATTTTCTGTGCAATTCAATGTTATTTCTTTTGCAGCATTTGAAAGGTCACTCTACTGTTGGTATCTCTACAACTCCAGAAAAATGATGACATATGCTTCTAAAACTCATGAGTCTCAGAAGATACGAATATAAAAAAAAAAAAGAGCAATGCCAAATACAATATATCAATGATGCTACATAGTTCACCAAACAGAAGGTATGTACACTTTGCACTGTAGGTGTGTAATGAATTTAAATTTATTAAAATGTTTATAACATTTATTAAAATAGACAACCCCTTCTAACTGCTAAATTCATCCCAACACTCATCTTCCCTCCCTAGCAAACACTACGCCTCCCATACTGTCTAGAGACTGGTAATTAGAGCAGTGTGGGAGGTTTTCAATTCCTATTGCAGCACAATATGAACAGCGGCCAGCACAAACCCAGCGCCGTAATTGATGGTTCGTTGGCACTAAGTGAAATTCCAATTAACTGACCCAAATGTCTGCAGGGAGCGTTTGTCTGAGCGTGTGCTGTGAATGTGATTATGTGTGTTTTCCCTTCATGTGTCTAGTGACCATCTCGGAGCGGCTCCACAGTTGACCGGTTGATTTTGTAGAGAGCCTTACCTTCCTCTTCTCCCACTGTCCCTCTGTGGAGGCATGAAATACACTGCAGTGTCCTCTGTGTGTGAGCGATGGTTGAGTTTCCGATGGTCCACTGGGCAGCGGGACGGAGAGGGCAAAACTGAGGGATCATTTACATCGTGTGCAGCGAAGCCTCAAGCTAGACCGCCTGCTACACAGTCATCGTCATAGCGAGGTGCCATGTTGACAACAATGACATCTACCCACCTAACAGTCTCTTAGGAGGCAAGGCACCATGGGTAGTGATGAAAATACCTGCTACCCACCTCCTCCATCCTACTGAGAACAGGTGGAGAAGCAATGCTCTGTAACTGCCCCATGCTGTGCTTTAAAGAACGGATCAAACAGTTTACTTTGTCAAAGAGGGACTCAGCTTCCTGCCCTAGTTTCCCCAGCTCTCTGTGAATCCTCAGCTATTCCCTCTACAGCCTCCAGACCTTTGACGAGACGGGAACAGCTCCAGAGACTGTAATTTGTCTATATAAATAAATACCTCTGTGTTTAAATACCCTGTTGGATGGCTCATGACGAGGTAAAGAGCCATTTGAATTTGAGTCTCGTATTTTACCGGCACCGAGAGTCTACAGCGTGTGGCAGAGACTCACATAAGTCAGACAGGAGGAGAAAAGGGGGGAAGAGAAACGGAGAGAGAGAAACCAATGGCAATAGAGGATGTGGTTTCCTAAGGGCAGACAAAGTGGGGAAAGGTTAAGGAAAACAAGAAAGAGGTAAACACACACACACACACACACACACACACACACACAGGTACACACACACAAAGAGATAAGGAGAGGTGGAAGAAAATGCTGATCCATGGTCCCTGTCTGGGTAGGCAAAAACAGAACATTGATTCTGCGAGAGCCACAAATGAAAAATCCATGGGGGTAAGGAGCTCTTCGGCCCTGCGGCGGGGAGAGGGCACGGGCGGTCAGGCTCCTGTATCACCCGGCCGAGGCGCAACCGACACCGGGCCCGGGCCTCCCACTGGGTGGCAGTGGGCAGTGCTGGATCAACTGGACAAGGGCCAAAACCAACCCAACCAGCGGGAAGCTCACTGAGGATGCCGGAGAAAGGAGAACATTTACTTTTCAGCTTAACAAAAAAAAAAAAAAAAAGACAACAAGCTTGCCTTTAGGTTGGAATGAAAGCAGAGTGATCACAAGATATACACTCAAAGGTTTGGACACACCTGATTGAATGTACTATGTTTTTCATTATTTTAAAGCCATTTTGATCTAATGGCTTATGCTTAAATGCTTGAAATTTGTTTCTTATGTATACATTTCTTTCCAAAGCCTTTGCCTTTCCATCAAGGCAAAGGGCGACTACTTTAAAGAATCTAAAACTGTAAGATACGTTTTGATTTGTTTAACACTTTTTGTTTAACCATTTGTGTTATTTCATAGTTTTGATGTCTTTACTATTATTCTAAAATGTGGAAAATAGTAAAAATAAAGAAAAATGCAAACTCTTGACTGGTAGTGTAAGCAGAATACAGTTGGCCGGGTCCATAAAGATACTTTGGGCAGATACTTTCCGTCCTTTCTGCCTAGCGTTTTGATCCCGTTAATCCCAAACTCTGGACCTGACCGTTGTGGCAGCTCCTTTCTAAAATTCAAGAAAACATGGCAGATTACAGATCAACAATGAGAATTTGTTTACGCCACTCCCTCAAACTGTGAACAGTAGATAAAGACCAGCGCTCCAGCCTTGGGTTTCTATCTGCGGTTCCATTTGAACTCCCCCTGTTAAAATTAGGGGACGGGAGTCAGGCTGGGGGTGGGGGGAGGTCCTTTTTTCTCATTACCCCCCTCTGACAGTACATGTGCGCACCACAGAAGCACTAATCTGTACCTCTGATATGCTAATCCCCCCCCCCACCCACCCCGCCTTTCAGATGGAAGCCCCACCTAAATGCAGAGAGGGAAGGCGAGGGGAAGTCATTAAAGCGTGCCCTGCAGGAGCCTGCCTGGGCCTGGGCTGGATGAGATGGGACGGGACGGGACGGCGGCTCTTTGGGTGTGTATGCGCGGGGAGAAGAGAAAGTGTCTCCAGGGAGAGGCAGACTGGTTCAGTCACTGGCTCTGCTGTGGTTCCCCCTGGGGTAGTCCCGGTCCCCAGCAGGACAGGATAACAATCAGACATGCAGGGAAATATTGTAGCGCCGGTGGTGATGTGTGTGTGTGTGTGTGTGTGTGCATACATGTGGATTTGGGAGATTAAAGGTGACATTCGTCGCTCTGCTTAGACCTGCTCACCTGCCGCAATCTGTCAGTAACCAAAGATGTTCAGTGGAGCGTACTGCACCTGTCATCAGTGAGTGTGTGTGTCAAAGCGTGTGCATGTGTCCATATTTTGTGTGTGTGTGTGTGTGTTGCTCTTTCTGTCATTTTGCCTGCCTTTGTATTGATATATATTTATATATTCCCAAAAGAGACACTAGTGATGTTCCTACAGTATGCAGCTTTTGGAAATGCAATCCTCCATCTGCTGTGCTGATTTTATGTAATACTACAGCAAAAGCAATTGTGTACGTATATGAAATGTAGCATTATCATTTCAATTCATGTTGTGTTTTGTGGCACTTCAAAACCTACAGATTAACATACTTTTGAAAAATATGTTGTGTGTGTGTATGTGTGTGTGTGTGTGTGCACGCATGAAGGCATTTGTGTTCACATTTATATGAAAGAGAGTGAACAAATGATAATATTGTTTGCCGTACTTTCTCCATGCAACTTCAAAAGCTGCAGATTAATATATGCAAAACATTATGGAGAAAGAAGAAAGAGAGGGGGAAACAGAGACAGACGGACAGCATTTCTCTGCCTGAAACACCTTAACTCATCATATATGTCTCCCATCAAAAGCTATGAGCTGTTTAATAGTTTGAATATAACCTCTTCATTTGTCACAGGCAATAATCACATTGTTACTCAGCTTTAATGGAGGTGTGCAAAAGCATAGTGTGAAATCATATTGATGCGTGTGTGTGTGTGTGTGCATGTGTGGGCGAGTGGTTTTCTGTAACAAGGATCTCTGCACATCCCTTATTAAAGCTGGACATCATGACAACTCAGTCCCAATCTGTTTTTTGTCACAGGTTAAATACTGTCTCTCATTTTTAAAAGCCCTTCTTTCTTTTTTTTTTTAGATGTTTCTCTTGGAATATAGCCATTGTTTCTGACAATCTTAATGTAGGACAGAATGATGGAAAGTTCAAAACTGCAGTCCTGAAATAAAAAGAAGAAAATTGTTCTGATGAAAGCAATGCAATACATTCTAATGAGCTAACAGGAGAAGAACATTACATTTATATGCCCACTGCATTCACATCCGTACCTCATAACTGCATTTGTTGTAAATAAATATGAGCAATCAGCTAAGAACGGCAATAAAGAGCCCATAAAGAGCTGCAAACAGTGAGCTGGGAGGAAATTGCATTGCTATGCGTACAGACAGACAGACAGAGAGACAGAGAGAGAGAGAGAGAGAGTGAGAGACAGGCAGACAAAAATACAAAAAGAAAAGGGCTACATTCTTTGCCTTTTCTTTGACCTCTGTATCTAAAGTGTATCAGGAAGGTCAGGGAAAAATAAAAAGGTCATGGTATTTAGACCATTTGAGCTCAACCACAGAAACGAGAGAGAGAGAGAGAGAGAGAGAGAGAGAGAGAGAGAGAGAGAGAGAGAGAGAGAGAGAGAGAGAGAGAGAGAGAGAGAGAGAGAGAGAGAGAGGCAACAACAGACAGCGGCGGCGGTTCCAGAAACAGAGAGAGAAAGAGGGAGTCGGAGAGAGGTTAAAAAGAAGTGTGGTACCCTCAGCTCCCTCAGCCCTGCGGCGCGGGGTCACCTCAGAGACTGGAGACTGAATTACCCAGCAGCCCCGGCCGCTCGCGGGATCAGGCGGACAAGGGGAGAGGACGAGAGGAGTTAATGAAGGGAAGAGACAGTTCAGGTCCCCCGAGGGCCTCCAGGCACCCGACTGGCAAGCTCCCACCACCCAACCTGCTCTGACCAACATGGATTTTGCCCACAGTCAAATCATTGATTGATTGGAGTGTGTAAAATCTGTCTTTGGTCTCTCTGCTTCTCTCCTCTCTTCTCTCTTTCTGTGGAAACACTTGGTCAGCTGAGTCTCAGGGTGGGGACTCACACAGCAGAGCATGGAGGCAGTACAGTAGCAGCGGGCGACCGGTCCCTCTGCACGATGTTGACACACAGCGGCAACCGTGGTGATTTCCTCTCTCAGCGGACACATAATTAATTTGTTAAGTGCGCAAAAGAAATAATTTGAACCCACAGATAATTACTAATTACAGCCTAATACTTGACAGAACATTTTTCAAATGGGAGCGAGGGGAGAGAGGCCTTGGACTCACTCATATTGGGTCAACATAATTCCAGTAATAGATGTTATTTGCCATTACCACGGAGGCCAGGAGTGTGATTAAATAAGTGTTGCTATGCTTGCTTATATTCATTCATCAGCGATTAAGTAGCTCCTGGTCCAGCAGGAATCTTATGCCGGGTTCATTAGACTTTACTTTGAAGGCCAAACGGGAATTAATGCCGTGTAGCTTATGACTGTTGCAGCTTATGACTGTTAATATTTGTCATGACTGTTGATATGTCTGTAAAATCCCTTTTCTTTGCCTGCACACAAGTATGCTGGGTACTTGTTTGATACAGCTAACTCACTACGCAATGTTTCCAGACTCTTGTTAGCACTTCGAAGTGTGTCAACAGTGGAGATAGGCGGCAAAATACATAAAAGTCAACAGAGTTAACATTATGACAAAAATGCAAAATAGAATAGTTTAAATTTAGTTTAGTTCCCTGTTTTTTCATTGTGTGTTCAGATATGTTAGTATGTGTGAGTACATTTCAACGGATTTCCTTTTGTTTCCTCATCTTCCTCTACATTTTGTGCGATTAGTTCAAACTGAATCCAGTAGGTTATTTGGGTGAATAAAACATGTCCTTTGTTTCAGTGGGCAAGAGACAGCGTTAACCCAGTGAAAGAATGAGATGAAAAAGCAGTGAAAGCAGGGCGAGCACGTTGCTTGTAAAAGAATACATGCAGGTACATCTCACTGTTTTTCCTTCCTTTTCATTTTTCCTCATTTTGCTCCTACAAAACCCCAGCTGGGGTCTTTATTGGGAAGTAGAACCCTTGCTCCGCCCTTGGGAAACCTCAGTTACCAAGAAAGTAGCGGCAGAGAACAGAGAGAGAGGGAGAGAGAGAGAGAGAGAAAGAGAGAGAGAGAGGAGAAATCTCAGAACAGAGCAGATTTAGCTCCATGGTTACAGCCCACACAACTGTTCAGGATGTCTCCCTCTATTTTGCTGCAGTGCATCCTGGGACAGGACATCTATAGCAGTCCCGGGAAGCCCCAGGGGAGGCTGGGGGATTAGAGCTGGCCTATCTCTGTAGAGCTGGGAATTAATTAAGTAATTATGGAAGGCAGGCAGGGGGATGAAATATGCATGAGCCCTGATTGGGACGTTTGTGATTGTGTAATCTAATTTCAACCGCCGGCCCATCCCTGTCAGCCAGGTAGAACAAACCATGGGGCCATACACACACACACACACACACACACACACACACACAAGCGCACATGCACAACAAACAGGGTATAGTACACACAATATAACCAAATATCACACTCCGTATTGGCAGGAAGAGTATTCTGAGTATCTCATTATGTTAATTAAAATGAGGTAATCAGTGTGGATTAATCACCATAGTAATGAGGATTGAACAGCAGATTATGTCTTCTTATCTAATCCATATAATTGTATTTGTAGAAGCATGCGATTAATATGGTGGCATCCAATTAATAATGAAATGACTGAACACGTGTTTCACATCGGAATACATCTGGAGTGCGAAAAGTGGATTTTTGGTATTGTCTTTATTGTTAAAGGTACTTTGAATCCCTTCAGAGTTTTGTGTTTCCCTGCTGCTTTTCAGTGGTCTCTCTTTCTGTTTTATTGATGGACTTTAAGGTCTGTCTGCAGCAAAGAGCTCTGCCTGTTCTCCTGAACTCTCCTTCCTGTGGAAAACTCAAACAGAGTCGATACCAAACAAGAGATCAGTAGCTACAAGATATACCACAAGAAAGGCCGTTACATTCTCAATACACACATACATCCATGCAACACACGTCTTCAGCATAACCGCAAATGCACACTCTTTACACACACACACACACACACACACACACACACACACAAAGCACAACAAGGCTCCCATTTCCCTTCAATCACCTGCAAGTCTATCGACCCAGGTGCATCCTCCTTCCTTTCATTTGTTTTGTTTTTTTTCATCTATTGATTCGGACATCGGTGTATTGGGAAAGATGCATCACATAGTGCTGGCATATCATGTTCTAGGTTTGACCATTTGTGTCCTTTTACATCGGTCCAGTACTCTGCCCGGCTTCAACCTCTTCTTTAATTCATAAGCTTAACATCCAGTGAAACAATGCTTCCATTAATATGCTTCAATCCAAAAAAAAGGGGGTGAATATTCAATATAAATGTATGTGTAACAACCCGAAAAAAGGGAAACGAGCGAATCCCCGTGCTTTTAATGTTTCGCTATATGCTCTAGTTCATTGGAGCACTGCAGTGGGAACCTCCAGTATTTAAACTGGTCCCCAGTGCTTGAACCTTGCTCAGAAAGCAGAACATAAAACAGAGAGATGAGACGATGGATATAGGGAAGAGGGGAGAGATGAAAGGCTGCTGTGCTCCCTCCAAAGGGAACGTGGGAGCCCGGGAGCACGCTTACTCAGAGTGTTAGTTGTATGATTGTTCCTTTGTCTCTTCCAGTCGCAGAAGGAGCCGCTTTAAAGCCTGAACACAGGCAATTTGACAGCAGAAGGACTGCGAGTCTGATGTATCAACTTCACGCCCTCGCCACTCTTGAATGTTTCACATCACGGGTTTACTTCCTAGAGTAGTGGCACCGTTGAACTCCGTCAGATTGCACTGCGAATGAGGTCAGAGTATTCGAGGCAGAAACAGAATTACAGCCCAAATAACATTTATCATCGTCTGATTCTTGGGATAGGAGTCGTGTAGAGGACGAGAGGAGCAGGTGTGTCTCTGGCATCAGATGTCCACCTCTCCAACCCCTGTCTGCCTCCTGTAAGCTGGTGATACTTGCTCATTAATTCCACCTGAGGTTATAACCTGCAGAGGCACCCTATTGTTTCTCTGTCTGTCTCCCACACCGCTGCTTTAGAGGCGAATTTCCCCTACTTAAGACAGGAAAAAAAGACAGAAATTAAAATTTTAGGATCTATTTTCAGGAGGGGGATTTTAGTGAGATAATATATCATACACCCTTTTCTTACGGTCCCTGCTCCTCTGTGTCATTCTCTCCGGGTGACTTTATTAGAAGTGGCTCATATATCAAACTTTCATTTTGATATTTAGTCAATAAAATTCTGTGCTATCTACACTATGTGGTCTGTATCTTTTTTTTTAATGGTCTGCTTTTTTGCCCCTTTATCATTTAAGTCATCTAAAAATAAAGCTCTACAATAGAGTGATATTTCATTCTAATCACTGTAAAATGGGTTTGGTAGCCTATACGTGACTGAAATTGCTCTGCGTCAATGGTTTCTCCTGTGCGTGCTTATTACATATAACTTATCATTATGACAATATGCACCTTATTCCATGCTGCATAATCTCCTGCATAAGAGTCGAGACTCGTGTGGAGTCAACCTCAACTGACTGCTTTGTATGGATTTGACTAACAACCACAGTAAGATTTGCATCCTTTGAAAAGAGAAAGCACCTCAACTGCCAGAGCAAAAAGGTCAGAGGGAAAGACCTCCATGTTACCTGGAAACAAGATAAACTCGTGATTGTCATGTTAGCCCCCGGTTGCTCTAACAACCCCGACCGCCAATACATTGATTATCCCCGTTTACAGATGTCCGATGCAATTTGTGAAAAGGCCGCCGTGCTCAGACTAGCCAGTGCATTATCCTCATGCAGAACTTCTAGTCAAAGGAACTGGATCAATTTTCAATTTCATCTCATAACGGATATGACATGTATTATCTTTGTCGAGTGCAATCATATGCCTCTGAAAAGATGTTATGCACAGTCATTCAGCCCTGAAAAACTGCCACCATTTTTTCTCAGCCTATTTTCCCCTCCCTTCCCCGCTCTCCCCCCTACCCACACCATCTCTTCCTCGCTCTGCCTCTCCTCATCTCCCCCACCCTCGCAGTGTTGGCTCCCACCTCCAGAAATGAGGTGATATTGGTGTGATGGGAGACCATGTCCAGGCAAACAGAGCACGCCCACACCTGAGCTTTTTATAGGCTAATAAGATGACCGCTGGCTGGCTGTACTGCGAGGTCAGCTCCTGTGTTATCCATCCTCTGCCTGGAGAAATCCAACCTATTATTATCAAAGTGATTGGCTGTCTAGTCAGACACTTAATAACAGTGTCCATCCAGCGTGCGCGAGGAATGTGAAAAAACTGTCACTCAACCTTATTGAACTTTTCTCTGTCTTTATGCCTGGAATGGTGAATTGTCATGTTAAATTGTTCTGACTTGTAGAAATCATGTAATTCCTCTGTAAATCAATTGCTGTGTTGTAATGTGGAATGCCATGGAGTCTTATCCAGGCTAGCTACACCAAATTAGGCAATTCTAATTATTTTTCACGGTAGCTGCTTTGTCTCAATAACAATAATCTGGTTATATAATTATGTTAATCTCACACACACACATACAGCATTACACTAAGACAGTTATTTTGCTCTTGGTGAATATTTTGTTGAGTTGCTCAGTCTCCGCCCATTCTCCATGGTAGGTAGAAGTGCAGTGGCTGCAACTCTTGAGTATTATTTCCATCCAGGAACTGTCAGCGTTTCCCACCAGATCAAGGCTGTGATTAATAAAATGGGCCTCCTGGTCCCCTCCAGCCCATTCTCACCTTCTCCCTTTACACTGCCTTTGTAGCACATGCTTCTCTCACTGTCTGCTCCTCCGTCAACTCGTCTCCTTATTCTCATTCCCTCCTCCTGGATATCATTGTCTCTCTCTTTCAGTCTCCCCTCCTGCATACACAGAGAATATCTTTCTTTTCCTCCCTTTCTCTTCTCTCTCTCTTTCCCTTCTCGCTCCCTCTCCGGAGCTCATGGTAAATGATGCATGGTAGACTCACAGCCGCTGAGCGATCATTAGTGAGGTGGCACAGGTGAACAGGAGCGATGGATGATGAAGAGAGGGAGGGATGGAGGGAGTAACAGAGGACAGCAAAAGTCATGTTTCCACCCTGAGGCGTTTCCCTACATCGTCACAAAACTAGAAGTTGTTTGTGTAAAACGCTAGTCGGTGGCATTTCTTATGCCAGTGGTCATTAATCTCGACACATAAACACACACATACACACAGACACACAGACACACACACACACAAGCACATACAGAATTGAAGCCATAATGTTGCTCTCACAGATGAAACACTGACTTAGAGTGTCCTAAAGCCCTACGCTACCATAAAAACGAGCCTGGACTCATAGCATAGTGAATATGCTGAGGAGCCAATATTATGAAGTGTACATAATGCTTCCCTAATGAAATATCATCACTCAACAACACCCTCATGCCCCTTATCATAAAGAAAATTTGGGTTTATAGTGCATATCCGGACTAATAAACTGAGACATTACCTGACAAAGCCCACAGTGGGTTGAAACACCCCGCATGTAAAGCTCACTGGAAGCACAATTCAGTGTGCGAGAATTAATTTTTTTCCTCTGATCAATAAACGGAACAATTTTTATTTGATATGAGATACCGGTGACATTATGGTTTCTAATAGCTGATGATTTGATCTTCAGTTTCGGAGCTGCCAGTGAGTTTCCTACCAACAGATGTTATGTTTAATTAGTGTTCACACACAGTCGTCACTGCAGCGCTGCGTCTCACCACCACACATCTCTCCTCTCTGTTTCTAACCAACACGTATAAATACTCTTTTGAAACACTTTCCTTTTTTCCCTTTTGTGTGTCTCAACAGGACAATTATAATGTGTAAAAAACAATGGATCTCATATACAGCTAGTTAGATATAGCGCTAACTTTCATGTCCCAACAATTCCTGCCTTTCATTGTACAAATCAGTCGCTTGCCACATACTGTAGGATCCCTCAGCTGTGCGCATTACAGTTACGTCCCTTATCTTAGCATAGTGGCGATATGAAACAGAACTGTAATCTCCTTGGGGACTGATATCTCTTTCTACACTCTTGCCCAAGTATTCTGTACAAATGATCATCATGTTGCTCCATAGACTTCTATGGAACGTTTACTAATGATGCCTCTATATGGCCGACAGCTCGATCTGATCATGGCCATTAGAGAATAAGATGAGCATTAAGCTTCCCATCTTTTCTGCATATCAACAAATATAATTTGGACATGAAGGTAAATCCAACAGAGCAGGTAAATCGACCACTGTCTGATGTTTGGGTCTCTCTATTTAGATTGAAATATGTTTTTATGTATTGGCATGAGGATGAGAGAACAGCTAGACACTTCGATTTGCTTTTACTTCTCCCAAGTTTAGATGAACTCATTTGAAAAGTTCTGAATTCATCAGGCAGTGAAGGAGCTGACCTTTATGTACATGAAAACCATTTGGATTTGTTTGCCAAGGCGCTGTTTCCGTACATTGTAGTGCTGTTAGAGCAGCTTGCGGACAGATTCTCTCATTTTCCACATTGTTCTGTCACCTTTAATTTTATTAACTTTTTTTCCCCCAGAAGCAGAGGGAGAGCAGAGTTTCTAGGGCAACAATCAGTGTAATTGTCCTAAGTCTGACACATGCAATCTGCTAAAAGCCCTGAAGCCCAAAGGCCCAGGTGTACCCAGGGATTACAACGGTGGAGGACAGGTGAAGTCAATGCGCACTGACAGGGACACACACACACACACACACACACACACACACACACACACACACACACACACACTCACACACACATTCTCTCTCTCTCTCACACTCTCTCTCTCTCACCCGCACATACCCGCACTCAAACACACTTTCACACACACGCATAATCATGTACATGTATGCACACACATGCACACATACACAAAGACACACACACACACCAACAATCTCAAGCATAACCAATCTAGCACATATATATCATCATGCACAACCAGATATTGGATAGTTAATGAGTATATTGTGAGTAAAGCATTTACAGCTTCACAACACCCTTAAGCACGTCAGAAGAAATTGACAGAGAAGGACACTGCTCTGGAAACACTGCAAGAACGATCTGTGATCACCCCCGGGCAAAACTAACGATCAGTATTATTCATTTTTCCACGGA
Organism: Centroberyx affinis; assembly: GCF_046629955.1. Taxonomy (NCBI): domain Eukaryota; kingdom Metazoa; phylum Chordata; class Actinopteri; order Beryciformes; family Berycidae; genus Centroberyx; species Centroberyx affinis. Next base: position 135,183 of record NW_027279613.1, read on the forward strand.
TGATGTTTTCTTGGTCAGCAGAAAGCCTGCAGATTGGCTGCCTTATTTGCCTTATTCACTGCTACCAAAATCTATTAAACAAGTTCTCCTCTGGCCTGCAAGAAATAATTAGTCTACTGGATAGGTCAACTTAATCATTCCTGAAAATAATATTCAATTATCTCCACAGCAACTTCTAGAGCATGCCTCCTATTTTTAGACCCCCTCTGTTTTACAGAGATAGCCGGTTTGATCCTTTTTATGTCAAGACTGCAACACAAAGCAAAGGGGAGTCAGCGGTGCTACACAGTCCTCGGCGGCTAGCCTATTATGCCTTAATAATAGCCCTAGCTTTCTCATTGTCTCTGCCTCTGTATGGTGTGCTGCATATGGGCTCCATCCCACTCGATTATGGCTCTACTTTCCCCCAGCTTTCCTCTCTAGTTTCCCATCGGGTGCCCTTGACTTACATCTTCAATTAGTCTTCGCACATGGCAGAACAAAATAATAACTTATGGCAAGTTCAACATTGTCATCCTGTCGTTAATTACTGGGGATATGTGTTGGAGAGAGGGAGGAGAGGGCAAACTGTCTAATTAGAGCATGCTGTTGTTACAGAGGATGGCAACATCCTGCATGACCTCATCAAGGTAGGACACATGTCACCAAAGATAGTCACATAGAAACTGTGTGGAGTGAGCGCCATACACACAGTGAGAAATTACACTGTTGAGTGATCGGCAAATGATTGAGGATGATGTATTGTTGTGTAAGAATATACTTAATGCGCTCCTGAAGCAGAGCAAGTAGTTTATCAGATGAAAGAACAGAATGGCAGCATAACAGGTACACAAACACACAGAACCTACAACATGCGCGGACATGTAAACAGAAAACACATTTGCAGCTCCACAAGGCAAATGGATGTCTCAAACATAACCTGCGCCCTCCATTTCACGCATAACCTCCCCGGCTCGCTCTCACTGTCTCCGCCAACGTCTCTCTCTCCGTCCCCGTCTCTGTCACTCTCTTCCTTGCTCGCCCGCGCTCTCTCACCAGTCACAATAAAGACTTAGAGAATAAATAAATAAGCCCGAGCATATTCTGTGCTCCAGGAAACAGGATAATTGTCATCGGAGGATGGAGGAACTGGGAGTCATCACTTGTCCAGACGGATTATGACCTTTGAAGTTGGATTTGAGCAAAGTACAGCAATGCTGTTCTGTTGCCAGATACTGTCACATCTTAGAAAGGGCTATAGCTTTAGGCTCAACAGCACTGTCTCTTTTTCTTTCTCTCTCTCTCTCTCCCTCTCACCCTGTGTTTAAAATCGGGGCTATACTCTTTTTTACTCTTAAGGATTTTATTTTATTCTTAAGCATTTAACACTAAGTGCTGTTTATCCAGTCTCCAATCCATGTCAAGCTAAGTCAAACCCTATTTTCACTGACCATCTCTGTGACGCAGCAGCAGCAACTTAGTATGAGCCAGATAGATATACAGCCTATTAAAAGCAATGTGTGAGAATGGCATACATTTTCATATAAATAAATGTATGTTTTGCTGTTCTCTATTACTGATTGATATAACATAATATCTATTCAACCTATACCCAGTTCATTACATTTGCTGTCCTGAACACAGGGTGTCTGGTAGGTCTTTCCTCTGCCGCACACAAAGTGATGAGTAAATAGAAGAAGAACTGGGTAGTTAGCATGAGCAGTGATAGCCACCATGGTTGTACAGACAAAGAATAGAGCGCCACCTACAGAAACTCAAACTGCATCAACAGAATATCCAAAGAAAAAGACTCACAGTTCTGGATACGCTGTTCTCTAGGAAGAGCAGTGTGGAAACACCACAGCAATGAGCGCACAAAGATGCTGCCAACCCCCCCCCCCCCCAAAAAAAAAACAACGGATTACCACTTTAAAATTTACTTTGGTTGCCAATGTGCAAAGTAAGCCTGAGCAATATATCTGATGATGATCTATTAGTTCATCAGTTTGCAGGAGAGCACCCAACTTTAATACCGCTGAACATAGGTAAAGCAATGTTCACCTCCCCACAATGCACCTGTGGTGCTCAGATCACCAATCAGAGCCCGTCACCACTGCCAATCGGGCAGGGCATTTATTTTAGTAAAGGGGGGCTGCAGAAGACCCAGTCGGTTTGGGTCTCTCCAATGGAAATAGGCTCATTTATGAAATGGTGCTCTCTTGTGGCCACCAGGAGTACTTAACTAGGATTCAGGGGTGTGTGTGCAAGAAGGCTGGACTGACAGCAAATAATATGCTCTCATAAACCAGACTTATGCTGCTGGACTTCTTTATATAGGCTCAAGACGGCTATATCCATATTAGATACAGGCAGCAATAAGGGCAGAGAAAGAGGAGAGTGAGTTATTATTGGATATGAGAATATATAGGCTATATGTATAGTGAACCTCTGAAAAGATAGATGGATAGATAGATAGATAGATAGATAGATAGATAGATAGATAGATAGAGTCACATAAAGAAAGACACACTACACACTCAATAATCAGCCTCACTTGTCTGAAATAACTTAGTGCCTCAGCCTTGATGAATCCAGAGCGAGGCTGTGCGCTCTAGCGTCCGGGTTTTCCATCTCTCCCTCCCATCTATCTCCTCCTCGCTTGCCACTAGTTTACCTTCACTTGTTCAGCCTTCACTCTGAGAGGAGGAGCAGGATGGTCTATGATTGGCCAGGCGGGGACTGGTAGTCCGGAGGCTGGCATTGTGCTCCGTGTTGATCCCCGTGTTCTTGTTTACACCTTGCGGACGGGGACAGGACAAGACACCCAGGGGCCCACAGCAGGCTCGGGAGTCCAGTCTGCAGCGCACACGGCGATCTAACAGCAGCTTCACTTGGTACTTAATTTTGTATGGTCGCAAACCAAGTTTCGTTTTGCTGGGAATCGGGCTCCCTCGTCTAATTTGGTCTCTCCATCCAGAGCAATGATGCGCCAAACTTTTTGGTGACTTTGGTGGCACCTCTGCGCTTATGGCTCCCCGTCCATCAGGGCACAGGCGGAGCTGGAAATGATATCTACCAGGAATATTCCCGACAAATTGTTTCTTTATTTTCCATGGGTGTGATATTCCCAGGCCTCTTCAAACTTTGACCGCACGGACGGAAATTACGCATTTCCATTATTCTCAGAAATTCACAAGCTGTTTGGCAAGGAGTCGCGGAGGTGTTGCAGCCTGTTTGTGTCCACAGCCAAGAGTCAACTATTTACCAAAATAACGACACCAAACATCAATTAATGGACTCGTTTGTATTTTATTTTTTTTCTACCGCTCTGAGAATTTTTTTCAGAGGCAAAGACTTTGTTGGAGAAGCGCCACTTGGTGCGTCAAGAGTACCATAAGGTTACCCGGGACATTTCGCAGCGGCATAGCCGGAAAAGATGCTCTCTGTTCGGATGCAGCGTGACCAACGTCTCGGTCCTCTGCTGCTTCTCCTTCTGGTCGGGGGATATGCCGCGTCTGGCACTGGTAAGCTTTGCAACGACAGATAAGTTAGGATTGTAGTTTTTGTAAAATATTGTACAAATGTGCCGTGGCTGCAACATTTATAAAACACACACATACATACACGCAAGCACACACACACGCACGCACAGACACCGAGAGAGAGACTTTTTCCTATATTTTCAGTCTTTTGATCACATCGGTTACAAATATAATAGAGTCATTCGACTTTCTACTATTAACCAAAACTGACCAACCACAAAGTGATGCAATGCAATTTTTGATCCATGGGAATGAAATAGATGTTCCGGGCTGTCTATTGAACAACAGGGTAGAGGGTCTGGGATAGCCTGCTACTGACCAGGCACTTTTACAGCCAACGGAAAGTCCACAGTCTTACAGTAGACCCCTGCTTCGAGCTCCTCTTTTCTACTTGGAGCGGAAAAAGCAAAACCCCCCAGTGCGCAGGGAGTAATTAAGGTTTTGCTCGGTGCCTTTTTGGCCTCTCCTAACAGAAAAAGCAAAGCCTTGTGAAAAGTAATACAGAAAAAAAGCACACACACGCACTCGAAGAGCCCGAGGGAAAGAGAAGGGTTTTTTGAGTTAGATGAATCTAAGTGTAGTGACACTTGTTTTTAGTCTTGGTTGTACAACTTGTACTGAAGTTGGTCATAGACTATTTTATACCATTTTTGTCACAGTATTTGTATTGGAGTCTGCTGAGCCTCAGGAACATTGCAGGCTTTGATCACCAGACTTTTATCATTGGATTGCCCGTTAATGCCATCAAAGACTCAATTTTTTTCCCCTGAATGCAGCAGGCTCTCATGGAGATGAAATCACCTGGCACACAGGGCAAACCACTCTGTTGGTGAGCTGATGTGCCAGAACCTGGATACCAAGGTGACACTGCACATCTAGTTTAGTTTAATGATTTCCTATGGTGTGGGCCAGTGGTAGTTGAACCTGGACATTCCCTCCCCTCCCTTTGCCAAATCAGATTGAAATACAAGGGCGGGGGGGGGGGGGACACATACACACCCGTGTGTCCAGGTCTGTGGGTATTTCTTCAAATGTCAATAAGAACTCCAGCCGTACCGCCCAAGGTCCTCGTGTGTGTGTTTTCCCTGGACAGGCGGAGCAGAAAAGCAGCTTATGTTTATTAAAATTGTGGACCATTCCAAAATCCTTGCATGAGAAATGAGAAACATCGAAATAAACAGTTGAGGATTGCAGTGAGGTCCTGTTAGGGGAGTGGGGCGGGGAGGAGAGGAGAGGAGAGGAGAGGAGGGGACGCCAGGGGACAATAGCTCAGTGTGCCCCAGTAAAGTTTCTGTCTGGGAGAGAGGAAGGCAGAGATATATTTAGGGAATGCATGATGGGACAGACAGATTGCATTTATCTTCTCTCCCATTATGTGTATACCTTTCCTCTGCCCCCACCCCTTCTGTCTCGGTCTCTGCCTGTATTGTGGATGTGCTGAGCTCACATTTCTGCTATGGTGCTCCTCTCCCTGTGTTGACATACACATTAATTACCCAGACTGCCAGGAACACTTGTCTGGAGTAACAACCCCGCTGGCCACTGCTTCTCTGAGTGTGTGTGTGTGTGTGTGTGTGTGTGCGTGCGCGTGTTTGTGCTGGTCATTATTAATGACTACATCAGAGTTAGAAAACCGACATACGGAGAGTGTGTTTACGCGCAGTTTGTGACAGATCAGGATTAAATGGAGATGACCGGGTGCCCAGCAAGTCCTGGTGGGGGAGGGGAGGGGTGGGGGTGGAGGGGGGATTGGAGTTGAGGGTCCGGACTGGGAGGTCAAGACAAGAGGAGAGCGAGGCCGAGGGGAGCGAAGGGGTAGCGGAGTGTTCAGAGTTAGGGAGCGTAACGTGTCAGACACTCCCATGGAGGGCTGGCTGAATAGTGACACTCTTCCAGGACGTGCTGTCTCATTGTGTTAAGTGTGGGAATGCTGTTGACTAACAGTGCAGTGGCTGCAAGAAGACTGGAGGAAGAATCAGATCCCTCACCAGTATCTGTGAGCAAGTAAAACGCAGCTGAAGTATTTGTTTCTCGGCCACACAGTTTGGTCAGTAGAATTTTGCAATTTTCCGAGAGTTGAAGTGGAGTATGAATTGTAGATGCATGAAAAAGAAGGAATGTGACAACAAAGCCAAGTTCAAACAAACACCAAAGCAGTTTCGGCTTCAGAGACGCTCAACAGATTGAGATGTCAGATCAGATTAAAGCGTCTCTGAAACATGTAGTCATAATAAAAGTGCCGCCAGGCTATTGCATCTACAGAGATTTGGACAGGTGGTTGGACACCAAGATAGATCAGCAGATAGGCAGCCCTCTCTGGGCCAGGCCGTGGGCCAGAGCGGCTCCTGAGGCCAGTCCTGCTGGCAGACCGGCCCGGCCGCGCTCTGTCCCGGAGCAGTGCATTAGTTTTATGGCCATCAGGCGGCAGGGGATGGGATCGCTGGCCAGCCACTGGCCCTCTCTGCTGTATTATTCATACGTGCAAAGTGGTCTTTGTTAATATTTAAAATGTGCTTATGATGCTCAGATCCCTGACATCACATCAGAGACGGCGAAGGAAAAAGAAGTGGGAGGGGAACAGCTGCTCGGCTCTCAGCAGCATAACTGATCTGGATGGCTACAGGGGGTAGTTGAGAGTTTTAGGGTACCAATAGGCATTTATAGGATAGATAAAAGACTGACTATTGGTGTAAGTGTGCCAATTGCAGCCGAGGGCTCTTACAGAGGATGTGTGTGAACCAAACAGGGAGAAGGGTTACACAGGGTAATGCTATCCATCTGAAAGTGGATAGAAAAAAAAAAGAGGAGATGGAAGAGGAATAAATCCAGGAGAGACATATTGAGATAGATGGATCTTGGGGCATGGCTTTTAAATATCCTTTATGAGAAAAGAACGAGGGAGAAAACTCCATAGCAGTGGCATTCAAGCGTCATTAAGCCTCTGGCACAGGCCAGAGAATGAGGCGGGGGGGGGGGGGGGGGGTAGGTGGAAAAGAATGAGGGAAAGGGAAGTGATGATGTGCGGAGGGAACAGGTTAAAACTAGGAAAGCAGCAGAAGAAACAGTGGTTAAGGGAGAAAGAGATGGAGGCGGGAGGAGGAGAGTGGAAAGTGAAAGAGAGACACACAAATCCACCAGGGGGATGTTTTTATTAAGGCTCTTATCGATGGAGAGAGCTCACAGTATTAAGAGTAGACATGTTTAATGCTTTGCCAATACTGTGCATGTTCGACTAGACCATAAATCTGCGGCAAACAGCAAGGGTTCTGTAGGAGGGCAAAACAGCGAGGCAAATGGAGGAGGGAGCTGAAGATAAAGAATGGAAAGTGGAATTAGTGGCAGAAGAAAGTTTCAAGGAGAGATTGGCAGACTTGAGATGAATATAGTTTTAATTACAGATCATTATTCTCTTCTGCAGAAGACAATATATTCTGAAATGTTTAGAATCCAGGGGTAATAATGATTTAGTAATCAATATTATTCAAACTGCCTACTAATTAGAAACTATATGACTACATGTCCTAAAAAAAACCTTTAAAAAATATGTTCTTATCATTAAGTAAAGCTATTTATGTATTTCATGTAATTTTTTCTTCTCGGATGCCGGTATAAAGTGTCTTGTTTATCTCATACCAGATGGTTCCTTCTTTCTGTGTGCTTTTATGTAAAACCGTGATAAATATGCAACAGTGTTTAAAGTAAATCCCAAGCCATTGATGTTTGAAATATTATAAAGAAAATTGTTGTTTTGCAAAGGTATTTCTCCTAAGGTCAAACTAACTATTTCACCAGTGACGACAAAATACATTTCGCTCCATCAATGAGTTTAAAAGGTAAAGTTTCCTAATTCAGTTCAAAACACAAACAGGTCCTGAAATGTCCACCGAAAAGTTGAGCATGCAAAGTTGAGTGAGAGAGGGGGGATGGATGGACCAGGGGTGGAGGAGGGAGAGTTTCAGTGGCAGATGGGAGCTGAGTGGCTGGGCCGGCAGGACGGGGTACCCCCTGCCCCTCTATCCTGCCCCGTGGGGGAAGATGGGTGGGGCAGACAGGGAAACAGGAAGAAAACCTCTGTGGGGTTCCATTGTGCTTTGGATGAATAGAGGAGTCCAGAGGGCTTTTTCTGCCCCTCTGTGTGGGGTGAGGGGGACAACAGCAGAACACACACACACACTCAAAACTCATTCACAGTTTCAACACGAGCTAGTGTGTGTATGTGTGTGTGTGTGCCTGTGTGTGTGTTTGTGTGCTTGTTTGTAGGTGTGTCACTGTTGCGTAACCACTTGTGCACAGGAAAAGACCGCGCCTGCCTGTGTCAGCTGAAGAATCTGGTTCTGCGATTCTTCTAACGATTGATATGCTAAGACATGCTCAGTGACATCTGACATCAAAAGGCCAGTGTTTGCACCCACCCACCCACACACACACACACACACACACACACACCACACACACAAAAAAAAGAGCCACGTCCTCTGATGACGAGGTACCATTTAGGTGTATAATGGATGAGGACCTGCTGGGTCAGGAAGGAGGAGTGAGTGAGAGAGTGAGTGAGTGGAGGAATTTCATTTAAGATCTCAGCAGCACTGGGAGCATCGTGACCAATAGGATCAGGATCCACCATGGGGGGCCATGCCAGATCCTGAACAACCCCTTACCCTAAGATACACACAAACACACAAACACACACACACACACACACTTGGTAAAAATGGTTGCGCTTAGGTCCGCGCATCAGAGGGAGTGTCAGCATATGATCGGCTGTGCTGTGATCCAGTGCTCCGTGTGTGTCCTGGTCTAAAAAGGGAGGTTTTGAGGCCATGTGGATTCCCTTCATCTTCTTAGCAGAGGCTTTTTGTCTTCAAAAGGCAGTTGAGCCAAGTCCACTCAGAGATTAGACCGCGGCCAATCTGTGGATGTTTACGCTCATGTTTGTGTCTGTTTGTGTCCGACTGCGTCTGAGCGCATGGCTGAGTGCAGCAAATTCTGCTTAAAGCATGTTAACAGTAGCTATACTTTTCTTTGGGATAGAAAGCGTTATGTAATGTACAGTGTTAGAGAAGCTTGGCGATGATGCGCTTGTTACTTGGTGTTTTTCTGACTTCCTTTATGAATTTAACATACAACGCTACATTTCCCCACATCCGCATTAATAAATTGTCATCATTTGTCCCCATTTCCCCTTCTGCTTCCTTGTATCCTCTTGATAGTCTCATCAGGCATATTTTTAGTCCTATAGTCTCACATATACCAACCTGTCATCCATTCAAAGCACCCCGCTCTCCTCCTCATCTCTCTCTCGCACTCCATCTCTTTTTTTTCCAGCCAGCTCTCTGGCGGAGTTTGGGAATTGCTCTTTAGAAGGCACCGTGAAGAATCCTATTTCTCTGAGTGTAACGCTTATTAGGGTCCCATCTGCCCCGGGGGTACTTTTGAATGTGGGGGGTGTTTGGGTTGTAGCGGGTAGGTAAAGGGAGGAGGGGGGGGGGGGGCTTTGTTACGCCTCTGTATATAGAGGATGTGGTGGTTGCCGCTGGGGGCTTGTGCGAGGTGGTGAAGGGGATCTTAACACTGCGGAGCACACACGGAGCAGCTGGTGTGTCTAAAGTAGGGGAATGGCACAGAGAGACCTCCCCGGAGAGACGGGTGTTGAGCGTACGTGTGCATATCTCAGGGTGAGGGAGAAAACGGAAACGATTCTGCGTCCTTCTGTCTGCATCACAGGCAGCTAGGCAACAGCAGGACTTTCAAACAACTTACATTTTTTTTCTTTCCTCCCTTGTGTTTCAAATCAAGGAGAATGATGCCTAATGAGTGTATGTGAGAGAGGGAGGGTGGGTTTTGTGTGATTGGCTGCACGTCAGCAGTGTGCGGCTGTGTTGTTGTTGTTGTTGTTGTGTGTGTGTGTGTGTGTGTGGGTATGTGTGTGACTGAGTAAGTCATGGAGTGATAGCACAGTTTACTACCCCACGGTCTCAGTAATGGAGCAGTGATTGGCCACTTAATCAGAGGTCAACAAGGACACATCCAGACCTTTCCTTTCCTTTCCTTTCCTTTCCTCTGCTCTTCTTAGCTTGAGTCTCCATCATGGGGCTAAAGGAGCCATGCAGTATCTAGCTTCATCCCCGAAACATATGCACACACACAAAAACACACACACACACACACACACGTACACACACACGCACACACACAGTAGGAGCAATAATCCCTGTTCCTGCTCAGACACTCTTGGATCACAACCGTAGTAAAGAGAAGAGTGAAAGAATGAGATCTGCCCTCATCCACCCTTTA
>NW_027279613.1:147500-157389 GCF_046629955.1 Centroberyx affinis
AAAGATCTGATGGCTGAACACACAAAGAAAACTCAAATTTCATCAACAGAAAATCCAAGGAAAAAAGACGTCACAGTGCTGGATTTGATTGGCAAGCGGAAGTGCCGTGCAGAAACACAGCTATGAGCGCTTGGCATGAAAATGAAAAAAAAAAAAAAAAAACACGGATTACCACTTTAACATTACATCAGAAGGGATGGGAGATAATTTAAAAGTGGCTTCCCGGTGTCTCGCCACCCTGCACCCTGTAGAGTAAATAATGTTTGTAATGGAAAAAAAAAAAAAAGTCTGTCTCGCAGCTGGGAGTTTTGCAGAAAGAAAAGTGACAGATTGTAACTCCACTGCCGCTCTCAGGCCTTTTGTGATGAGGTGAGGGAGTCTTTTGTTAGATGTGGGCTAGGAGACTGTGACTGGCAGAGGGAAATAGAACATTTACGTCTGTATGTGTACGTCCGCCCACGCCTCTGTCAGCGGCCGCGTGTGTGAGTGTGTGTGTGTATGCACGCCTGCATATGCGCACATGGTCTGGTGAGTGCGTGCGCTCAAATCCTGTCACTCACGGCCTCCCTCTTTATGCTCCTGTGAGCGTGAGTGTGTGAGTGACAGTTATACAGTGGTGTGTGGAGTGTGTAAATCTCCTTCGCTCTAAAGCTCTCTGCTGTGGGCCTTGCATTAGCACAACAATTTACACATCTGTCCTGAGGCAGAGCAGACAACTCTGAGAATAATGAAGCCTCAATTGAAGGGAAAGAGTGTGTGTGTGTGTGTGTGTGTGTGTGTGTGTGTGAGTGAGAGAGAGAGAGAGAAAGCAGGCGAGCGAGAGGAGAGGTAGAGAAGACAAGACTCTGTAAACAAGAGACAGAGGAGGTTTATTAAAACCCCACCGCCGCTCACCATCCCTTTGTCCTCCTATTCTCTCCGTCCCTCTCCTGCTCTCCCCCTCTTTCAGTCAGAGGAGCGATTACATGCCTCTGTCTCTCTTGTCTTTCATCTCTCTCTGCGAGGAGGAGAGGAATGAAGGTCCTCTGGCGTGTAATTACACAGAGACATCCTGGATGAGGGCGTCTGTCTCCACAAACAAAAAACCCCCCACCTCCCCCACCCCCCTCCCTAAATACCCCTTGATAGAAGGAGATCTAAGACAGACATTTAACTGCCTTTGATCCACCATGGGGCCCCTTGTTTTTACCTGCCACTTATTGAGGCCTAATAAGTACTATCACAAGTCTATTTATTTCATTAGAAGCATTGACACTAACATATGCGTGGCTCTGCTCCAGTGCCGTGGGAATGAAATGCACGGCTCCTCCATTCATTTTGAAGCACAGAGTCATAATCATGACACATTTACAGGCCGCTGTTCCAATCTCACCCATGAGTCATATTGCTGAATGATTATGGAAGGGCTGATTTTTATGGGCTTACATTGGTATTGGCTCAACCTCTAATTGGCCCAAAGTACATTTGCATTCTGGGAAGGTAATAATGGGGCTCTTTGGAGGCACTTTAAACCAGGAAGTCATTGCACTCTGACTTAATTCTGCTCATAGAAGTGCTGATGCCTCCAGATGGCTTTTTTACTGAGTGTGATATGGCCATTTAGTGTGCATGATCATACACGTACCTGAATGTTGTATAGATTGACATGGGGCTATCCACATACTTGTGGGGAATAGCTAACTTGCTAGAAATGCCACCAGTCTCCTTATGCAATTTAGCATTACAATATTTGTCATTCTTATTATTTTACACCTCTTGGAGGAGAAAGCTGAATCAACATGGCTAATGACATGCCAACAAAAATACAGTATATGTTTAAATTTTATTCACCAGCAATCTGTTAATATGTTATTTGGTTGTGTTTTTTTCCCCTGTTCTTTTCTGCTTACAGTAGCACTGCCTCTCCATTTGCATGTACCTGTATTATTTTTGCATGTTTTGTTGCGGGAAGCAGAGGGAGGTCATACAGTGTGGTTAGACATTCTGAAAAGGTCACGCAGGTCAAGCAGCTCTCTGTTTGAGTGCTGGAGTGTGACTGAATGTGTTTAGTGTGTCTTTTTACTTGTGTAAATCCGCCCCTATTCATTGAGACTTAACTGTTTCTCTGAACTCGCTGGGAGATGAAGTGAGCGTTCTGGCGTAACTCAAACAGACTCGGCGTCAGACAATAGACCAGGGTCTTCTATTGCACTTAGCCGAGGCCGCTGAATGGCCTGTGAATGGGCCTGGAGTGGTGCGGCCATGCAGCTGCTGGACAATAGCCTGCTCAGCAGAAAGGCAGCCAGTGACCTAGGGCTCCGCTCAGGCCCTGTCCACTCTGACCCCGCAACCCCGACCACATAGGGTCAGCTGGGAAAGCCACCTCATCAACTGCAATAACTAGATTGAAGTGGGACCCAGAATCCCCACCTTACTGACAACTGGTATGTTTTAATGTTTGGCTTCTAGGATGAAAATGTTCAAGAATCCATAACATAGAGGAAAACCCTCTGTCTTTGTTTGAGCAGGCACTAGGCATTTTATTCATCTTGCAGTAATAGCAACTACTTCAGCCTCAAAAATACACACACTTCCCAAAATATACACCACCATCACTCTTGCCCCCAAAATCAAACACGACTTTACACAAAGGAAAAAAAAAACACAAAACAAATTCCATTACACCCATATAGCGCACACACAGAAGAAGCAGCTCCCCTCCCTGCATTTGATCACAAGCAGCCTCCCCTCCCCGTTTGTGTTTATTCTGCGGATTATTCTGCCCTAATCTCTTTAGAGCATAATTCAGATTAGATTTTGTATTATTATTATTGCTATGTCCATTCCCCACTGTCCTGCTGGGATTTCCTGACTGCTGCGGTGCTCCCGTGTTTGGAAAATTGATTAAAACTGCTGACCGCTGCCCTAGATTGCGTAGGCTCTGGAAAATGGATGAAGAAATAGAAGCAAATACAAGTGATTCAATACAGCATTTTCTAAAAAACATGTCTTCTCTAATAGAACTGTGTGAGTACATGCGCACACAGTGGTAGCCAAGGTAGAAGTCCCCATTTCATGCATTTGTCCTGCATCTCTCCTGCATTAGAACAGCAAATGTTTCACAGTAGAACCAAATTAGTACATTTAAACACAGCATGCATGGAGTAAAAACATCTGTATTTGTGCTGCCATATTGGAGTAAAAGTTCAGATGTCATGTTTAGTCTGTATTTAGTGGTGTTTAAACACTACTTGCCTTTCACAATTGTTTTACTTCTGTCTTTTGCACTTGAAAAGCTGAGACAAGAACCTTCAATGAATAAATGATTATATAAATTAATAAATGATATGGGATGTATGGGGTGTTGGATAGACTTAAGAATCAAAATATTCAATTACAGAAAATGTAAATCGCCCCCCTCCATTCATTGTATGTAAAAATACAGAAGTTGCCATTTTCATGGAGCTTTTCCTTTCCATTTTCTCCAGTGACTTCTGAAATGATGTCTGTAACAGAGTTCTCCAATGAGGCAATTGAGCCCAAATGAAGCAAATCAGTATGAATGACTATGCAATCTCCTCTGTTCTTTGAATTCTGTGCTTTCATATGAGTGTCACTAATACAGAGTAAAATACATTCCATTCCATTCCATTTTTTAAATAACTTTGTAGCCAATAAAATTTGCAAAAAGTGAATCTATTTTTAGCAGTTGTAAGCACCTAAATTCACCTGTTCGCTGACACAAAACACACACAAAGTCCCTCAGTCCCTGAAATACGTGACCTGCACTTAGCATCCTTTCAGTGATCTCTTGTTTGCTTGCTTGTTTTTCTCAATTAAGATGAATTATAGAATGGCATTGGGGAGCAGGGACAAGGAGCGCTTATTGTGAAGTTGCCCTGAGGCGCACAGTCAATGAGTTGGAGAGAGAAACAGAGTGCTGTGGATATTTTGGTCTCTGTGCCTCACACCCCTCCGATTCCTAATGGCCCGCACGATCTGCAACTTAGCCAAACATATGAGAGCCCGAGCATGTGCGAATGAAGGGAGGGAAGAGGAGGTGAAGCCTGGTTTTATTGCTCATATGCGGAGGTGGAGGAGATGAAGGAAGTGAGGCAGGGGGGGCGGCTGTGTTTGTGCTAGCTGTTGCAGACTTGGGGATAGACGGGGCTACAGTGTACATTTCATTACTCTGCTCTCTTCGGAGGCCCAGGTGAGCGTCGCAGCTCCTACTGTGGGCAGCAGAGCGCTGGATGATTAGACGAGCTGCACCTCAGTAAATGGATGCTATTGATCTCCACACCTTGTTATATGGAACACCTCAGAACATGATGAGTCTAAGACAAGATGGCACAATGAATCTCATGCCGTCCAAAATTGCCTCTTCTGCTCAACTCACTTTCTCTCTTTCTCATCTTCACACCTCCTCAGTACACAGGTGGCCTCACCTCATCCCGCCCGCTTCGCTTGCCCATGTCTTTTTATCCCTCTTTCCTTCTTTTTTATTTGCTCCGCTGATTGCTTTCAGTGTCTCCGCAGCCATTCAGATGATTGGAGACTGCGTAATGTATGTTAATGTGCTTGTACTTTTGGAGTAGTTTTGCTGTGTGTGCTGTAATATTTCATGGGGAGAAAACACTGTGGCAAGCCTCCGTGTCGGGTAATTAAATTGAGTTCATCATCCGCTGATTTCCCACATGCGTATGCAGAACAGTCATGCTCTATCTGGATCGGACCAGAGCCGACTGTGAGGAACCTATCACAGCTGGAGGTGAGAGGTCAGGGGTTAAAGGTGAGACAGATGACCTCACAGATAGAGACTTTTAATAGGAACGTGCATTCACCCTCCATTTGCTGTGCTTGTTTTATCAGTGTAGCGTGAGATCTTAGTGGAGCAGCACATCTTACACTATAGAGTCAGCAGAGGGCTGTGACCTATGACCTACAGATTACCGACTGGATGATTTGCTGTATTATATGCTGATATAATGAACCATCACTCAAAACTAACTGGACTCAGCTCAGAAAGGCACCGGTTTGATCTGAAATAGTCTTGTGTATTTATGGCTTGCTTCAGTATGGTGTACATGTGATGTAAGGTCAGGGTGTATTGCATAAATATTACATAGTGCATATGCCACGTGTAATTAAGCTGTACACATAGCATGCCATTTTATTTCACATTAAACATGTTTTTTTTTCCGAGGCTAGTGTGTTACATGTATATTTAGTGCTGGTGAACACGCCTCAATATTTAAACAGCGTCTGCCCCTGTGCGCTGCAGAGGTTGTAGTTCATAACAGTAACAGAGAAGGCTTGTGTACCTCAGACAGTTTCTATCTAGTAGTACCTGATCTGGCTTGACACCCAATCACCACCCACCCATACGTTCTCCAGCTTAGACCTGACATCCTTTGACATCTTTGACATCTTTGACATACATTGACATCTCACTGCACACACACCAAAAGTTGGTTCTTTGTTGATGTGGAAAACGGCAGCCGTGAAGTCAGTCATGCTGAATAGATTGTAAATTGTGGGAACGATCTAAACATCTTTATGTTTGCCGCCTGCCATTGTGCTCCGCAAATGACTGAATTGACCGTAGCCATATGAGGGTCAAGCGGTCCTATTCTTAGGGTTTCTAGCACAGTGTGGCTATTCAAGGCCTGGCCTAACACTGCTGTGGCTCTGTAGCATGGGCCATTAGTATTACAGAGGATGAAGCAAGAGACATCTCACAGAGGACAAATAGAAGGTTTTGAATTGTTACTGTTACAATACATGTATACTATGAAGTCCATAAGATCAATCAAACTCTATTTAATTTTCCCAGTAGATCTGCTCAGAATGAGAATGACTTTATTCACAGAGTTCAGTAAATGTAGTGGAATTTAAATTGGTGACTTTGTTGACATATTGACACAAACATGCTACAAGGACAGCACCTACATAACATAAAGATATACAGCAGGTGTACAGTACTAGACTGTACATTCTACAAATATGCATGCAAAAATGTATGTTAATTCTCTATATTTTCCCTACAACTCCTATCCCTAAAAATGATTGTATTATCCCCCAAAAATATATAAAGACAGTGTTGCTGTCAAATCTTTGTTTTTTTAAACAAAGAATTCTGCATTGGAGCTATGGGAGTGCGGCTATTTTTTTTTACTTTGGACTGTAATATCCCCCCCCAATTTTTTTTTTTTTTTTTTGCTGACGTTGGTAAACTGGGGCCACGCATGCTAAAAATGTATCCACCAGTACTGTAAGGCACTTTGGATAAAAGTGTCCACCAAATGTCTTAAATGAGGAGAGTGCACTGTGTGGTTGGAGTTGATGTACTACCTGTGTTTTCTGTTCCTGTATTGTGAGTTTTTGAGAGAGCATCTTTGGGCAGCGTCATTGCTTTAAGCTTTGATTTCACAAAGCGATTATACAAAGTTAATCTATGTGGAGCAGAATAATCCAGACTACAGAAGGGGAGATGGGCCTCTCTCTCTCTCTCTCAATTCAATTCAATGTGCTCTCTCTCTCTCTCTCTCTGTGTTTGTGTGTGTGTGTGTGTGTGTGTGTGTGTGTGTGTGTAGATATGTGTTTGCAAACCCCCATGCATCATTTATACACATTCCATAGATTGCTTCATAAATCCTGCACTGAATAAAATCTAATCAGATCATGTAGTCTCCCATATGCTGCACGTGTGCTGTTGCTAATGATGTTTGTGTGTGGACTCTAGTGCAGCCAGCCTGTACACAAACTGCTCCAGTCCATACAGGTCATACTATATACTATCCATCATAGCCATGGGTGAAGCAACTGGCTTGCCTTCCCCTTACCTGTCTGATTAAAGGCAAAGGAACTACCGTAGTTAGATTTCTGGGTGTGTAGATTTTGTTTGTTTGTTTCACCCAGTTCTGTCTTTCCTGGTCTGTGTGTATGAGTTCATTTATCTAGTTTCTAAGCAGAGCTCTTTCTTGGGCTTTTCATCCTTAAGTAATCAATACTGGTCCTATGAATCCAGGTCAGCTTGGCTCCTGTGGCTTCTCTCTCTCTCTCTCTCTCTCTCTCTCTCTCTCTCTCTCTCTCCCCCCCCCCTCTCCCACTCTATCTGTCTATCTCTGTCTCTCTCTTCACTTTCACTCCCTCTTCCTCTCTCTCGCTTCTACTCTCTCTCCATCTTTGTCTCTTCTCTTCTTTCCCCTCATTCTGTCCTCACGTTCTGTCTCCTTCCCCTCGCTCTCTCCTCCTGAAAAATGACTGTGCCCATCTGGACCGAGCGCTGCACGGCCGTTCCACTATTAGTCCTCGTGTGGCAGTGATTAAAAATAGATCAGAATAGAGAGTCAGAATTAGTCAAGACTTTCCTTCCTCTCCAGCCTCCTCTTGTCTCCCGCTCTCCTCATGCACCGGACTCTATCGGCTAATGCTGGAAACGGATATGAGATTGAAAGTGAAAAGCTAGCAACAAAATGTCCCTGGCTTCCCTTCTTTTTTCTCTGCTCTGAGTGTGTGTGTGTGTGTGTGTGTGTGTGTGTGTGAGTGTGTGCTCCTGATCGTGTGCGGCCGTGAGTGTTTGTCAGTGAGTGTGTGTACCGCCTGCGGACCCCTTCGCTGGGTGCTGTCTCATGTCGAGCGGTGTGTTTGAGAGGCTTGTCGAGGTAAAGCTCCTGTCAGCGCCTGGCCGGAGGGAGTGTACTGATGAAAGGCCTCTTCATCATCCTAATGGGATACACAAACCTCTTAACCAGCACTGCTGCCATGGCTTCTGCTACTGAGGCTAGCTGCCGCATTGAGCAGCGAGAGAGAGAAGGAGAGAGAGAGAGAGGAGAGAGAGAGAGCCTTGAGTGGCTGGCCCGGGCCACACAGCAAGGCCACAACCCACGCACACACACACACCACTCAATTCATTCACGTACGCTCTGTCCTGAGAAAAACGAACAGGTCAGAAAAATGCACAGTGCAAACAAAACGGTTGCTGTTTGGAGTCAGAGCAGAGGTTGAGTCCGGACTCCGGGATGCCTAGGGTGTGTGTGAGTGATTCAGTGGGCCAGGGCCAGGGCCAGGGCCATTAGGATCTGGGACAGAGCGCTAATGCCCTGCTGTCCACGGGAGCCGGGGCCAGCGTGCTCCCCCTCTCTCTCGGCAGGCCTCGACCCAGGGAAGAGAGAGCGGGAGAGCGCCAGGCGTGGGTTGAATAGTTGCGATTCATTCTTGGAGGCCCGGGTGAGAGATTGGGAGAGTCGGTTTGCAGATTTTGACCCAGGTGTGAGGAGGACACACGGCCAGGACCTGGATCCCACAGGACCAGGCCTGCTGACAGGACAGAGCTGCAGGGGGTGGCAGAGGGAGGAGGAGGAGAAGAAGAGGAAGACGAAGCCAGAGAGATCGGGAAAGAGTCTCCCATCATTATTGTCAGCGTGTCACACACTCTGGCCACTCAGTGTCACCATCAGTCTGCGCTGGCCTTGGGCGTCTGGCGGGTGACACTCTCTCTCCCCCCATCCATCTCCCTCCCTCTCTCCCTCTCTCTCTCTCTCTCTCTCTCCCTCTTGCTCACTCCCTTTCTCTCTCTCATTCGCAGCCGCCCATTATATTTGTCTATGCCAAAGGGATTTTTGTCATCCTCCCTTCATCGCTCCTCTCCATCACCCCTCTTCCCCTCCTCCTCCTCCTGCCAGTCCAGTCATACTGGTGCAGGCCTGAGGCTGCGGGATGTCCTCTTTTCCACTCCAGTCCATCCTGTCCCTGGGTCAAGGACACGTCCCGCACAGCCGCAGCGAAGAGCAGCGGACAACTTTGACATCAGACAGGAACCAATGCCTCATGAATGATTGATGCTGGAATGCTGACTCATCACACTGGGGAAACAACCAATATTTTGACCTGAAATGCAACAAGCTGCCTGTTTGTCCGTGTCTCTTACCCCTGCTGACAGTATAGATGCACACAGGCCATCCTGCTGCTTGCGGGGTGCAATGTCTTTGCAGTGGAAATAGTCACATATGGAAAAGCTGACCTTGTGTAAAGTGATAATCTGCGAAATCCTTGTTGTTTTTTCTACATTTTGGCGACATCTTTGGTGCGAAGCGGCATTGCTGTGGTGTTTTTTGCACTTGTCAGTCAGACAGTGTGGCGTCTTTTTCCTTGGATTTTCTGTTTCTGTTGAATTTTCTTCTGATCTGGTCTTTTCTTGCTTGCGGCTGGAACCATAAAACCCATCACTTCTTGTGCACCAGAGGATTTTTTCTAAGAAAGACCTACCTGACCAGATTGAACTGGGTATAGGCTGAATCACTATTGTGTTGTATCAAATGCTGATAGACAGTAGTGGTAAAAATACCAAGTAGATCCAGATTTGGTTCACAGACTCACAGTCGTTAAAACACCAGGTTTGGATGATAAAGCAGAGGACAAGTATATTTTGCCACTTAGGCTCGCTTCTCTGTGTTTATCCTGTCCTGCTTCCTTTGGCCTGATTTGAGCAAGTGTGTCAGAGGTGAGACAGGGAGGGAGATAGCCCTTTGGCTTTTTTGAGAGGATGATGTAGAGAGGTAAAAGAGGAACATAGGAAAGAGATGGAAAGGATAAAATAGCCATTAGCCCTAATTAACCGCTGTGCAGGACTAGTTTGGTTTACAGGACCCTGGTATTCAGCAGGGTGAAGAGATTGATCTAATCCTTACCTCTCTCCTCTAACTCTGACTCACTTCCTCCTCTGCTATCGCCACATCACTTTCGTCATCTGTCTCCGTTCCCCTTCTAGTCCCCTCCGACATGGATTTTCTGCCTATTAGTGGCCTAATCTATTCTGTTCCTTCTCTATCTCACTGTCTCTCTCCTCTCTCCTCCTCCTCCTCCCCTCTCTTTCTATCTCTGGCTCTCTGTCTCTCGTTTTCGCTTT